>NC_030859.1:1027280-1080282 GCF_000208745.1 Theobroma cacao
TCAGATGCGAAAACATGTTTATGGGTATGGGACATTTAACAGCCTTGGCGGTCTCAGTGGGATATCTTGACGAAGGTACCCGCGAGAATGATTTTGGCAGGGGCCAAGTTTAAGAAATTCATAAGCCGGGAAATTTTGATGAAAAGAAATTGTTTGGTATAGATTGAAATGAATTTTGCATTATGAACATTATTGAGATATAACGTTTTTATATTGTCTCCATCTACTCAATTTTAGATGCTTTTGATGTTAATTGTTTACTCACTGGGATTATGTAATCATAATCTCACCCCTCTTCCTAGCCATTTTTCAGGCTCAGGACAATTTGTTGATAGTTGATTAAGACGAGAATTAATCTCGGAGTTGCATCCTAGAAAATAAGGGTTCGTAGCCCTACATCTTCTTAGTCAGTTAGGGGCCCACGTGTCACTGTAAAAATAATTTTATTCTGTAGTTATTTGATTTAAAGTATGTATAAATATATTTTGCTTTTACATCATGTTTTTGAACAGTTTCGATATTTTCGAAGAAAAATGACAAAAATGCCCCTGTAAGTCAGAAAGTAATATTTTATTGTTTTGATTTGAAAATGACTTATAATTTCTTGAAATGTGAGATTTAAAATAACTGTCGCTCACCGGAGAGATGCGGAAGCTGATGCTAAGCCTTGCAGGGTTTCGATCGACATTCGGGGTAATGAGTGCCTATCGGGATGTCGCGGCGGTTGTCACGGGCTCGATGAGAGTTTCAGATCATGACAAGGTAAGTGACTGGTATCCATTCGGTGTTTTCACACCCTAAAAATTAGCCTCAATCTGAAATTGTATATGAGATATAATATTTTGTCCTATGATTTATTAAAATCGGGTTGAGTATGCAAAATGTATATGTATATGAGTTTATATATTGGATTTAGAATGTGGTTTATGCAAACGTGATTTCTGATTTTGAAATTTGTTCATGGCTTTGTATAATGTATGCATATATGTTTTCGTGAATATAAACATAAATATTTAGTCTGAAATGAATATGCTTTTGAAGTGTATGAGATATGCTTGAGAAATTTTATATACTGTTTTATAAACTTTGGATAATCTAAAAATATATATTTTTGTTTTGTCTCCTAGTATGGCTATACTCTGACCCTACCAATGAGGGTTAAATGTTGGCCATGTCGACATGTATTCTGTGATTAGAGATCGATCTCCCAACTGCACCATCAGTTACAGAATAGTAGTATCTGTGATATCTGTTTAGTGCAGCCAATGGTTGCTTCTTCTGACCCGTGCCACCAAGGTTAATTGTGGTTCTATTTTTGATTTGTGCCACAGGGGTTAAGTGTGGTCGTAGCATGTTACGGGAGACCATTAAAATTTAAATATTGTGAATACATATTATTCTGTTATTTGAATGTGAAAATTTTGAAGTATATGATTCTGAATAAGATTACCCAATATGTTGTCTTGGCATTTATAAATGACATTTTGGCCTAAATGTTTTAAGTATGCTTAATCCGGTTGAATGGATGTTAGTTACTTACTGAGCTGTTGGACTCATCTCTTCCTTCAATTTTTTTTTTCAGGTTGTGATTTGGTCAACCACGTGGAAATTTCGGGGATTGATGTTTAATTTAGTATTATTTAAATTTTTTAAGATTTATTTAAATATTATGAACATCGAACTATCTTAATTAGTGTTTAAACTTTTATCTTGACATAGTAGTTTTATGGTTTTGAAGATTTAATTATGAATATTGTTGAATTATGATATTTGAGATTTTTATCGACAGATTTAGTTTTATGAATCAGTATATTCTTCAAGTATAAATAGTCTCTTTTAATAATTGGTATAAGATATATGTTTTGGAGCCTTACATGTCTGTGGGAATATATCTTACAGGTATGCGACGTCTGTCATGTCTCGAGTTTGGGGTGTGACACAACATATATATCTTAGTTTTTTATTTGATTTGTCAAATTATGTTATGAATTTAAGCTCTGCAGCCATTTCTCTTTTATCTGTGAAAAAATGAGTTCTTTATTCATTAAAAAAAAAAAGCGAAAAAGAAGAAGAAAATACATGCAAAAAGAAGGAATCTGCTAAGTTTTAGAAGCAGGGGTTAGAACAGCGCATCAAGAAGCAATAAAAGAGCTACTTATCTTTGTTCCTCATTGCTTGAGAGTGGCTTTCAAAAGTATCTTGTTCAATTTCCACAATGAAATTACAAGGCAACTTACCGTTATTTTCTCGTTTTTAATTTAGCATACAGTGGGGGGTTGTCCATTATTGTGACCCTGCTGAGAAAATCCTCCACAGAATCCAACTTTTCCTCTTTAACGTGTCTGAAGGTTCGAACAATTCAAGTAGGACATTACTCTAGACACATGTTGAATGAGTCAATCTTTTTCTTAATCTTGTTCTGCACATAAGCTGATTCTTCCATTTAAATTCCTGGTTCTCAATTATATAGACAGTTATATAGGTAATTTGTCTGATAAAGTTGCTCCATCTCCAACTTCTCTGTAGGTTGGTGCAGAGAATTCCTTTCAAAGCCTAAATATAGTTTTTACTGCTTATTCATTCATTTCAATATAGGTGGCAGGTAAAGTTTTACATCCATATCTAAATACTTCATTAAGTAATAAGCAAATAATGAAAAAGGAAAATCCTTCCAAAGGTTAATGAAAGAGATATTAAGATGTAATCAGCAGCAGATTGATCAAATGCAGGATGAATCTTCATCAGCGGACCCAAATAGATGATAGTAATTAAATTGGCCAGGGACCATGCATGCTAGTCCTACAACTTCAGCTCTGACTTGAAATTTGCTGGACGTAATGCAAGGGGCAATGACCAACAGCCCTCAATCCTAGCTCTACCTAACAATGCTAAATGGTTTTCCTTCGCTGGCCACATGACTAAGTCAAGTATTTAGCGTGTCCAAAACTTTACTGACGAGAGGAGATTGACCCAGATAAAATCAGAGTTCCGAAAGTCCTGCATTCCACTCAGTTCTCGTCGGTGAACGAAGCACTCTCAACTCAAGCACAAAACTAATCTCAGTTCAGAAACTTATATCTGGCTTGATGATGAATCTATCAAGCAAGCATTTGGAACTGTCCAGCTCTCTTTTCCTTGTTTACCTTCCCGTTATTTTCCTTGCTTTCTTTAACCTGCAAGGTCCTAACTTGCTTGGTTCAGCAGCCCCTGTGGTTACCGGAAATGAGACAGATCTACGAGCTTTACTTGAGTTCAAGGCAAAGATACTCAATGATCACTTCCGGGTTATGCGCTCTTGGAACAATACTATCCACTTCTGCCAGTGGTATGGTGTTACATGCGGTCACAGACATCAAAGAGTCACCATGTTGGACTTGGGATCCCTAAAGCTCGTGGGCTCTATATCACCATTTATTGGCAATTTGAGCTTTCTTAGGGTGTTAAATCTTGAAAACAATAGTTTCAATCAAGCAATCCCTCAAGAAATTGGTCGCTTGCGAAGATTGCTTGCATTAGTTCTGCGAAACAACAGCTTAAGTGGTGTGATTCCTTCCAATTTGTCTAGTTGTTCTCGGCTTGTATCAGTTACTTTTGGAGGCAACCTGCTAACTGGAGAAATACCAGGTGTGCTTGGTCTCTTGTCAAATCTAATACAATTTAGTTTTGCCAGAAATAATTTAAGAGGAGATATCCCATCTTCCTTGGGTAATTTATCCTCTCTGCAGTATATTGCTCTATATGACAATAGATTGAGTGGGGTTATACCTGAATCTCTTGGCAAATTGACAAATATTGCAGTTTTTGCTGTGAGTAGCAATGAAATTCCCGGTGTCATCCCGGCCTCATTTTTCAATCTCTCCAGTATTATAACTCTTAGTATGAACACAAACCAGATACAAGGAAGTCTTCCGTCGAACATAGGAATCACTATGCCACAGATTGAAACCTTTTCTGTCGCGGAAAATCAATTTACTGGACCATTCCCCTTTTCAATATCCAATGCCTCAAATCTTGTATATCTTAATGTTGGGGCAAACAATTTTAATGGACCCTTGCCTTCATTTGAAAAGCTGGATAAACTATCACGATTTGTTATCGGTGTCAACCTTCTTGGAAGTAGGACAGCAACTGACCTGAACTTTGTCTGCACATTAAACAATGCTTCCAAACTGGAGTGGCTAGAAATACTAGAAAACAACTTTGGAGGGAAATTACCGGAGTGCATAGGTAATTTATCTAGCAATCTCGTAACTTTAAATATGGAAGGCAATAGAATATTGGGAAGAATTCCAGCTGGGATTGAAAATCTCGTCAACTTGGAGATACTAGCGGCATCATACAATCAATTATCAGGTTCTATTCCCCCTGGTATTGGGAGGCTTCAAAAGCTAAAGATATTTTTTGCAGCTCACAATTCTCTTACTGGGGCTATTCCCCCTTTTTTTGGAAATTTGACAATGTTAATCAAATTTGTTTTAGCTGATAACAATCTTCATGGCAACATTCCTTCAAGTCTAGCGAAGTGCGAAAATTTGATTGCATTGGATCTTTCTAATAACAGCCTAAGTGGTTCTATACCCCCTGGAGTAATTGGGCTCTCATCCTTGTCCATTGCCCTAGACTTATCTTCAAACTATTTAACTGGTGTACTTCCTATGGAAGTAGAAAATCTGAAAAATCTAGGTGAATTGCGTGTTTCTCAAAATAAGTTATCAGGTGTGCTTCCAAACAATCTTGGTGGCTGTGTAAGACTGGAGAGCTTGTTCCTGGATGGCAATTTGTTCCATGGTCCCATTCCATCATCTTTGAGTTCATTGAAAGGTCTTACAACGTTAGATATATCTGGCAATTATCTTTCGGGTGAGATTCCAGAATTTTTTGTTAGCTTTGGATCATTAAAATATTTAAATCTTTCCTTCAATGATTTCGAGGGTATGGTACCAATTGAAGGAGTCTTTAAAGATGCAAGTGCTGCATTCGTTGAGGGAAACAATAAGCTTTGTGGAGGCATCCCTGAGTTACACTTGCCCAAATGTAACTTGAAAGCATCCAACGGAAGATCGAGCAATTCTCTTAAATTAAAAATTTCGATTGTTTTCGCAATTTTAGGAGTGACATCGGTATTCTCTTTTCTTCTCATTTGGTGGTTTAGAAGTAGAAAAGAGAAGCCAACAGCAGCAACTTGTGCAGAAAATTCACTTTTAAACTTATCATACCAAATCCTCGTAAGGGCTACTAATGGATTCTCCTCGGCGAATCTGGTTGGTTCAGGTAGCTTTGGTTTTGTATACAGAGGAATTCTTGATGAGAGTGGAGTAGTTATTGCCGTTAAGGTACTAAATCTTCTATGTCATGGAGCTTCTAGAAGTTTCATGGCTGAATGTGAGGCGTTGAAGAACATCAGACATCGAAATCTTGTCAAGATCTTAACAGCAGTTTCAGGTATCGATTATCAAGGGAATGATTTTAAAGCATTAATCTATGAGTTCATGCAAAATGGGAGCTTGGAGGATTGGCTGCATCCATCCGTTGCCATGAATGAGGCAGACGAGTCAGCTAAAAGGTTGACATTTTTTCAGAGATTGAATGTTGCCGTTGATGTTGGTTGTGCATTGGAGTATCTTCATCATTATTATGAAACACAAATTGTTCACTGTGACCTCAAACCAAGCAATATTCTACTTGATGATGAAATGGTTAGCCACGTGGGTGACTTTGGGCTAGCAAAATTCATTACATCAGACATGCAAAATAACGCGTCAAGCCTGTCAAGCTCGCTGGGGTTAAGAGGAACAATTGGTTATGCACCACCAGGTAAGTAGACTACTGCACACTTTACTATCATATCTATAGTCTATAATTAAATACCAAATTTGATGTAGATCCATAGTTTTCTTTCAATATGATAAATGTAGAAGGCATTCTTTCACAATCAATATGTTATTTAATTTAACATGTTAAGAGCTTTGATGTGAGAAAGTCATTTGCATCTATTTCAAAATTGTTGCTCTTAATTATTTGTGACAAATGAATTGCAGAATACGGATTGGGAAGTGTTGTGACAACATATGGTGATGTGTATAGTTATGGCATTCTTTTGTTGGAGATGTTTACCGGGAAGAAGCCCACTGATGAAATGTTTAAACAGAATTTGAACCTTCATAACTTTGTTAAAACAGCTTTGTCAAATCAAGTGGTTGTTGAGATTACAGATCCAGCTCTTCTTCAAGAAAGTTTCCGAGGAGAAACAATGACCAACAATACTCGCAATCAGAGCAACCAAAGAGATAATTATAAGCTTCTTCAGTGCTTAAATTCAATATTTGAAATCGGAGTTGCCTGTTCTGTTGATTTGCCAACTGAACGATTGCATATGACTGATGTTGTAGCAAAGCTTTGTTCTATAAGGGACAAGCTACTTCCGACTCGACCATTAAGAGCAACAGGTACACGAATACTGTTACAATCCAAGTAGCAATAGCATATAATTCAATATAATTTTTTTTTAAAAAAATTTTTGCATCCTTTGCAAATCTTAAACCCATGATATGTCCTTATCTAAGTGCTATTTTAATTTGAATCCTGATAGTTTTTAAGGTTAAATATTTCCTTCAGCTGCTGGTGCTAGTTGATAGTCTACTGCCTTGTGAAGTTGCTGCACTTTTGATTGGTATTGCATTTACAACAAAACTTCCGGTGCACTCTGTCCTCCGAACTGGCAAAAAGAGAAGATAATTATTACCTCTGCATAAGAAGTAACCATTTTCCTTGTTTTCTGAAGGATCAACTCTGGAAATTGTTGGATTTAGTTGCAAGTTCTAGTGTTTGTGCCTATCATTTCTTGAATAAAGTTCTTTTTCCTTGTGTTTAACTTTCCGCAATGGAAGATTATATATGTAATGTTTTCTGAGAAACCATTCCTTTGTATTCTGAGAAACCAAATCTGCAAGAACGTTGGATTTCAAGTTCTCATGTTGTGTCTACCATTTCAAGAATAAAATTCCACCTCTATTGCTTATTGTTCGCTGAATGAAATACTTTTTCTTGTGTTGAAAATTCAGCAATTGGGGAGTCTTGGCAGTATCAACTACGTTAATTCCAGTCTCATCCTGTGTTTCTTGTGTTCCTACTCGTTCAAGTGGAATGACCCTTGGAAATTAAAAAACGTTTGTTCAATATCCTTTCTTCCACAAACTAAGCAATCAAAACTATTAACCCTGCTGCCAATATCCTCCATGACAGCCAACTTTGTCTTCAGCGTTGACTTCAAGGCCTCCTTTTCTGGCATGTTAGAATCTCTACCAAACCACAATCTCATCCTATAGAAAGTGGTCGAGCGTGGAAACCGTGTTCAAGCTAACTCAATCTTTCTTCGTCGACTCATGATTCCATTTGTCACTTTTGACTTCTTTATTAATATTGGCTGACAAGTAATCATAATGGTTTTAATACACAAAATTGACAATACATATAATTCACTATAAACCCATGACCTGTCCTTGTTTAAGTGCTATTTTAATTTGAACCAACATGTTTTAAGGTTAAATGTTTCCTTCAACTACAGGTATTAGGTGATAGTCTATTGGCTTGTGAAGTTGCTGCGCTTTTGATTGGAATTTGCATAAACAACAAAACTTCCTGGTCCACCTCACCATAAGAAGTAACCATTCCCTTGTTTTTCTAAAGGATCAACTCTGGAAGAATGTTGAATTTCGTTGCAAGTTCTAGTTGTACTTATCATTTTCTTGAATAAAATATTTTTCTTTGTGTTTAACTTTCTTTGATTGAGGATTATATTATGTTTAAATTTATGTTGTAAATTCAGCTATGTTAATTCTAGAAAAATGAATGATAGGAAGCCTCTAGCTTATAGTCATTACTCGAGATGACCTTCCTAAAGTTGATTAATAAGCTAGTTGATAACTTCATGTCATGCATATGTGTCTCCCATTTCATGAATAAAATTTCAATTCTAATATTTAAATGTTTCATGAATGAAATACTTTTTCATGTGATTAAGGCTGAGGTTAAGGTAGGGAGGTCTAATTTTAATTTTGGGATTAATAAATTTTATGAAGCTTTTAACTTAATCTGCTAAATTCCATTTATAATCTTCAACATTTTATTTCGATCTTATTTTAATTTTTAAGTTATAAATTGTTCTACTTGAACCTTTAATTTTATAAAATAATTTTATTTTTTTAATTAAATTATTTTATTAAAATCAACATAACGATCATATTGTGAATTACATGATGCGTCGACATATGACCTTTACTTATAAATTTTTTTTCGATTTTTAAGAAAATAACGTAACAAAAAATCAAAACAAAATCACTTAAGAAGTCAAATGAAACAATTTTGAAATCAAGAATTAAAATAAAATCAGATATATTAAAATAACAATAATAAAAATATCTACATTAGATTGAGAGTATTTTAATCAAAGTCACTCCACCTCTTCTAAAATTGAACATGTTGATAATAGTATACGAAAAAATTGTTCTTCAACTTCTTGCTCTCCTTCTCTAATCGAAAAATTACTCGTTCAAAAGCAAATTAAAAGGAAGAAAAAGTGAAGTGTTGCCTAGCTAGAAGGACAAGTCATCGTGGTGGTTCACCAAAGACGCTGCCAAGTAACAACGTTGCATGAGGCACACGTAGAAGCATTATCTGGCAGAACCTCGTCAGGCATCCGTGGGTTTGATACCACCTGGCCCGCCTCGCCGCTTACAACTGTACGTGTCTGGAATTCAAGTCTACTCAGAAACAAGGAAAACCCCTTTTCCAACTATAAAAAGCCGACTGCTTGTTGGTATGTTTGTGGGACTGTCTCAAACTAGCTAGAACAAGGTAGAAAGTGAAGTAATAATAATGTCCGGGGCACGGGGAGCATTGCCGAAGGAGACGAAGACGGCGACGATATACGAATCAGTGGAAGGAGGGAAGAATAGGACCAAGATGGACCTACGTGCCAGGGAAGACCAGGGTGGCATTCAGGTTGATAAGCTGGAAGAAAAGGTGGAAGATCCTATTGGCGACGCTGGCCCTATCTTTGGCTCTGCCAAAGATGATAACAACAACAACAACCAAGACTTGGGCGTCACCGGCACAGCCTAGCTAACCTACTGCTGTGCTACTCGTCTCATCTCTTGTTTAGTTTCCCCTTGCGTTTGTCATCCTTTTTTCTTTACATGTATGATACAAGATGTAATAATATGTATACGCCTATGGAATAACACAAATTTTGCACCGAAAGATATGACCGACAGTTTCAACTTCTTTGCGGTGGAGCTAACAAGTTAGAAGCTCATATATAGAAATATAAAGTTTAAAACACTAATATGTTAAATTCAATTAACAATAAAAAGATTCATGATAGAAATATGAAATTAAATATAAAATTATAATACATAAAATATTAATAATTAAAAACGATATATAAGATTAATAATTTTTTCTTATATAATTAGAATTATTTAAAAATTATATATTTAAGATAATTTTTTTAATTAAATATAAAACATAAAATATATAAAAAATATATTTAAATTATTTTTTATATAATCAAGATTAATAAAAAAAATGATACATTGATAAAATTTTAAGCAATAATATAACAATATAATTTATATTTAAAAATTATATAATAATTTATTTATTTTTAAATATTAAATCATATACGTAACATAAAAAAGAAGATTATGGCAAGTAGAAGGTAGATACCACATATAATATAACAAAAAAGAAAAAAAAGAATATGATTAATGATGTGTAGAAATAAAAAAATTAAAAAAAATTAAAATAATAATATAAATTAAAAAAAATTAAAGATATGTGAAATCATTTTATTATTTTTTATTTATATTAATTATTAAATAAAAATTTATTTTAAAGGGGTAATTAAGAGAATATATAAAAAAATTTAAAAATTTTATATGTTATGAAAAAAGAATTAAAAATTTTGGGCCCATTGCATAAGGAGGCTCCGCCCCTGGGCCATCATCCTCTATTAAAGAAGTAAAAGTAAACAAAAAGGCATAGTAAAAAGAATGGAAGAAAACCTTAACCATATATTTATTTTTGAATCCAATCCAATATTTAGAATTTAATTAACAAATGCATACATTTTCTGGCACATCACACATTTTCACTCATTGAGTTTGGAAAAGACATTTTGAATAATGAAAGTATACATGTCTCATAATTTTATAACTAAGCTGAACACATAAAAACGTACCTAAAGGAAGCTAAGCCTTAATTACTTATTTGGTTTTGGCACTGAAATAAGTCTGAGTAACAGTGAGACTAAGTCCTATTACGGCACCCAAAAACGCAAGAAAACTCCAGTTACTACCGAAATAGTTGGAATAGATCCACATTACCCTAGAGTTGTAGTATCTATGGATGCGATCTGCAACATCATAGTATATTGCCAGATCTGGCACCAAGTCCCTGCTCATTCTACAGAAAAGCTCAGCCACTTCTTCATCACTTCCGAGGTAACTGTGGAGAATACCTGTAAGTCGCAGCTCCTTAACATCTTCTGCTGTGTCAATGAGAGAACCAAGGAAGCATAAGAAACTGGTGATCGCCAAATCATTCTCAAAATCTCGACACATTTCTAAGGCTAGCAAGTTCAAGAACTTGGTAGCTGTTGAGTCATCCACCAGAATGCATGGCATCTTTAGTGTTCCCCGTAAGTTGCAATAGAAGGAAATGTTTTTCAGGTTTTCTGACTCGCTGGGCCTCACACTAATCCCTATTTCTTTAAGATCCTTGATTCTACGAATTGTCTTCACATGCTTTCGGTTGTCTCCCCCTGAGAGAAGCAAATGACCTATCATACTACTGCTGCTCCACTCTCGCTCTCCCGTCAAGTGTTTTGTCCGCAAACGCTCCAGAAGATGAGTGAACTCTTGCTCTTCTTCTTCTTCTTCTGGGTTTTGGCTCTTCCCATCTCGTGTATATGTTATAACGCTGTAACGTATGAATTCTGTGATTGATTTCTCCCACTCTCGGGGTTCTTTGGCTAAGCGAATCAATATCTTGAGGACTTGGTAGGGAAGTTGGTTTTCTAGCAAGAAAAAATCAAGTGCCATAAGTACCACAAGTTCTGCTTTAATGTTCAACTTTTGAAACTCACCTCGTAATAAACCGTAGTGTACGGCATACAACACTGCACTACCGTCCACGAAGAACATCCAAGCTAGCTCATCATCGTCGTAATCTTTTATGTCCTCCGGATTATAACACGTCCTCAGATCCTTTATCTCTTTCTTAATCTCGTTGAATAGAACTGCATCAGTAGTTTCATTCTCTTCTGCGAAGAGAGCTGCCAGTTTAAGCTTGGTGTGC
Source organism: Theobroma cacao (assembly GCF_000208745.1). Taxonomy (NCBI): domain Eukaryota; kingdom Viridiplantae; phylum Streptophyta; class Magnoliopsida; order Malvales; family Malvaceae; genus Theobroma; species Theobroma cacao. The sequence continues at coordinate 1,038,639 of NC_030859.1, forward strand.
TCTCCCTGCTCAAATTTCGGATTACGATGATGAAAAGGGCCGATGGCAACCCACCTTGGTTCAAAATATTTCTTAAAATCCTCCTTGATATCGATCAGGTATGCTGGAACTCTTTGTATGAACGGTTTGGCTCCTCGACCGCTTTCCTGATCATTTTTGGCTTCCAGCAAGGCTGATTGCAATTTCGCTCTCCTTTCTCTGATGAAATCCGAATGCTCTATCTCAGGCATTGAAGTTCTCACTTCCCACAGAAGCTCCTCGTCGCTGCTCATTGAATCCGACCGGCTTGACGGTTCAAAGCAGGTAATTCAATGACACTTACAGAAAATTTGGAAATAAAAGTAGTGTAATTGAGTTGCCTGAAGAAACAAAAAACGAAGGGATCGAAGAAAAGGTGGGTTAAGTTTCTTTGTTTCTACTTGGCGGATGCTATTCGGGTACGTTAGCCACTGAATTTATGTGCTTTACACTGACTAGATCGAGACAGTAGCTTGACGAATGATCCTCTTTATACTTTATTAAGCATCAAGTTTAGTATATATTCTATCTGCTTTATCTTTTTGACAGAGTTAAGATTTCTTCCGCGGAACAAGTATGAAAAGCATTTTCTTTTATTAATCATCAATCAATGATACAAAATCATGAACCTTACTGCAATCACCATGTACTGAGCAGAAGAAATAATCTCATGCGAATTCATCTGATTTACTGCCATGCAAAAAGGCATTTCAACTCTATCTAGTTCAAAATTTGCAGAAAAATCTGTAAACACAATGTCATCGATCTTTTTTAGAACGTCATCAATTTCATTAAAAGTATACTGATCATTCCATGGCCGAAGCTGCTCATTATGTACCAATAAGAGTGCCATTTTGGGGTCAAGCTCAATAATCAACATTCTTAATTGTCTTAAATTTCACATAATTTTGGATTCTGAATCCCTAATAATCCCAAAAAACAGCCCAACGACATACCCCAAAGCGTTTTCTTCTAATTACTTTGATTCTTTAGTTGTTGCATCGCTCTGTCCTTGTTCTTTTTTTGCTTGGAATGTATACTTTGGTTTACTGAGATGTCAAGTATAGTATCTAGACCATACTCTCATCCCCTTTCTTTCTTTCTATAAGAATATGCCATGGTGCCAGCTCTAGCCAATGCTTAAGTAAACAAAAAAAAATCAATAAATTATATCAATATTAATGAAATAAAGAAAGAAACTTCCTTGGATTTTTTGTCAAATATAAATTATACCTACCATTCCATTTTAATTAAATCGGTTCTCCAAATTTAACTTGATTGATTGATAGTGCACCATTGCTATTTCAAAGTGAATTAACATTCAAAATTTAACATTACATGGTTCTACTCGTTTCGTACATTAAGAGATGTCTTGATGCTTGAAAAATTTTCAACGAAAATTTTCTTTTTCAAAATAAAAATTTAGAGGCACACAACAAGTTGATATAATATAGTTATAATTTTAAACCATATAGAATTGCCAATAATTTAGCCAAATCCATGGAACTTTACTTAATTATATGATAAACGTGATTGACTTTCTACTAACACATAATTCTCTATTTAGCCATCATTTTCCCAATTATATATGATTAAATATATTCGGGGGGTCCATAAACTTTGAATTCCTTAGAACTATGAGTTCAATTAGATATTTAATGCTTAATGAGATAGAATTAGAAACTTAAATAGATATGAAGATATATAATAATGAGATTAACAAAAATGAGATAAATAAGAGAAAAAAATCCATAAATAATTGTTAATTATTTCTTTGAGGGGATTAATATAGAATTTGTTACTATGTTATGGTTCAATATTCAATTTTTTCGTTGTGTTTCAATTTTATTGAATTGTTCATTATATTTTTAATTTCGTCAATATTTGATAAAAAATAACAGAATTGAAATAGTAGATAATATTCTGTTAATATAATGTCCAATTTCAATTGTTCAGAAATCAATGAAATTAAATATTGATGAAATCAATGAAATTCAACATCTTAGAGGATATTCTATTAATGTCATGTCAAATTTTATTGTCAAAAAATTAATGAAATTCAAAGATATCTAGACAAAATCAATGATATTGAAGTACAAATCAAAATTCAACATCAAAATTCATTTGCCAAGCTTTGTTTTATCAAAGGCAAGCTTCATCTAACTTGCTCAAAGTCGACATCAGACTGGTATAGGTTCTGATACAATTTGTAACGACTCAAATCCAACTATTAGCTCAGTAGTTTTTTGGACTTAAACCACGTGACCTTAAAAAATTTAAATTCAAGTTGCTAGTAGTGGTGGACTTGGATTATTATATAAGTATTTACAATCACGTTCACATCAGATGTGAGATGTTGGGTATCATAAAATAGGTGATGACTATCAGTTTATGCTGAAGTAAATATGATGGATTAGAGATTTACTTGTGTTTTCCCATCATGTCATGCAGGAACCTACGGTCATGCAAAGTGCCATACTGATGATTTTGCTTACAAGCACCTAGCTCTGAGAAAAGAACATAAATATGGAGTACTACCCTGTATCATGTATAAATACCTTTTTGTTGTGCATCATTTCACAATTTCTGTTATAATATAATTGTAGATTATAACTTTTTTCATTAGAAGATATTTTGAGGGGAAAAAGAGCAAGAAAATGGAGAATCCAACTGGTCAGAGTAAACCCAAAGACAAAGAGACCTATCTTCTTCATTTCCCATTGCCATTTGCCATGGCCAAGTCTACAAAGGTCCCTTAAAAGACTTCCAATTAATCATGGACAATGAAAGTTTTCTTTTTCTTCTTTTTTTTTTTTAAGTTTATTCTTTTAGGAGAGTAGATATAAATACTATTTACAATCAGAAAAAATAAATATAATCAAATCAAACAAGTTTTTATAAGTACGGAGTTATAAAGAAATTTCATATGAAGGATCTTGTCATATGTTAAAACCAAGGCCGCCCCTTTTTTTCTTTATTTGACTGGCCTAGCCTAGGAATTTGATTTTCTAGCCTAATAAATATGACTTTTAGGTGTCAAAGAGACTAGAACCCTATGACCATTTTTCCTCACCTGGGACACGGCAGCATTTCTGTCAACGAGCTTCTTCTTGTTCGTTAACTTTATAAATTGGGGTAGCCATTGATTAATTTGTACAATGAATCAACCCTATAAATATGTAACAAAGCAATAGAGAAAGTCACCAAAAAGAATTGCAGAAAGGCAAGTTTTGATGTGTGCAATGGCGTTCCCTTTTGTTTACTGCCAATTAGCTGGTTTCTACTTTAGCATCGTGTTGTTGCATGCAACAATTGCCGCAGCTGCCCCTGCCAATTTTGTGATTAGAACCAATCCTGGAAACGAGACAGATCGTATTGCACTGCTAGCTTTCAAGCAAAAAATTTCACAGGATCCTGACGGAGTGATGAGCTCGTGGAATCTGTCTAAAGATTTCTGCGAGTGGGAAGGAATCACATGCAGTCGCAGGCATAGGAGAGTGACCATGCTAAACCTGAGGTCAAGAAGATTGGTTGGTTCCCTCTCACCTTACATTGGCAACCTCAGCTTCCTTAGGGAGATCAGGCTCGAAAACAACACCCTCCATGGTGAAATTCCTGAGGAAGTTGGTCGTCTGTTCAGGTTGCGCTTTCTATATCTGGGCAACAACTCCTTGGTTGGCCAAATTCCTGTCAACTTGTCCCATTGTTCCAAGCTCTCATTTTTACATTTGGGATGGAACAAGCTCGTAGGGAAATTTCCATTGGAGTTTGCCTCCTTGTCAAATCTCAAAGAACTAGCTATACACTTTAACCATTTGACTGGAGGCATACCACCTTTTCTTGCAAACATTTCCTCTCTAGAAGCTCTATCAGCTTCTTATAATGCTTTTGGAGGGAACATCCCAGATTCATTGGGTCAACTAAGGTACTTAACATCTCTAGGACTCGGTGGAAATAACATCTCTGGCACAATACCTCCTTCCCTGTACAATCTTTCTTCTCTTGCTATTTTTTCTCTGTCTGAGAATCGACTTCGTGGAAGGCTTCCATCAAACTTGGGCCTCACTCTTCCTAATCTTAGAAGGTTTCAAATATCTGTCAATTTCTTTAGCGGATCAATTCCTGTCTCGTTATCCAATGCTTCAAAACTTGAATTTATTGAAATGGTTGGGAACAACTTATCTGGGAAATTATCAGTTGATTTTGGTGGCATGCAACAGCTTTCTTATCTGAATTTAGGTAGAAATGATCTAGGAAGTGGAGAACCTGATGAAATGAGATTTATCGATTCTTTGGCCAATTGCAGCAATTTGCAAGATTTGGATTTATCTGTAAACCGATTTCAAGGCGTATTGCCTCACTCGTTTGGTAATCTCTCCACTCAACTTCTACGTTTGCTCCTTGATTCAAATCAGTTATATGGAACCATCCCTTCAGGGGTAGGTAATTTGGTTAACTTATATTTGTTCGCAATAGGATGGAACCAGTTTACAGGCAAAATCCCTGCAGAAATTGGGAAACTTCATAACTTACAATGGATGGATCTTCACAGAAACAAACTTTCAGAGGAAATTCCTCCCACCTTAGGAAACCTGTCATCACTGCTAGAGCTGCATCTGCTAAATAACAATCTACAAGGAACCATCCCTACTAGTCTAGGAAAGTTAAGAAACTTGGCAGCATTAGATCTTTCCCGAAATGACTTATGGGGGACCATACCTGAAACACTTTTTCATAAAACACCTCGCATGATCTCACTAAATCTATCTCAAAACCATTTGGTTGGAAAAATACCGCCAAGCATTGCCGATATGAAGAATCTAATGAGACTGGATGTATCTAGGAACAACTTGTCTGGTGAAATTCCTCTTGAACTCAGCAATTGTGGTAACCTTGAAATTCTACACATGGAGGGAAACTTCTTTCAAGGATCCATTCCTCCCGCACTGAGTTCCTTAGAAGCTATCCGACAGGTGGATCTTGCTCGTAACAACTTATCGGGGAAAATTCCTAAATTCCTGGAATCACTTGCCTTGAGATATCTAAACTTATCCTTCAATGATTTTGAGGGTGAGGTACCAGTGAAGGGAGTTTTCACCAATGCAAGTGCAATGTCAGTAGTTGGTAATACAAGACTCTGTGGGGGCATACATGAATTGCAGCTGCCCAAATGCAACATCAACAATAGTTCCAAGAAACAAAAGGATTCCCTCGCATTTAAGGTAATAATCTCAATATCATGTGCCTTCATGGGAATAGCCATGGTGGCCTTTCTGATGTTTTGTTGGTTCAAAAGGAGAAGAGAGAAACAATCTCCTAGTCCCATGCTGCGTAAAACACTTCTTAAGTTGTCATATGAAAAGCTTCTTAAAGCTACTGATGGATTTTCTTCGACAAACTTGATTGGTCTTGGCAGCTTTGGCTCTGTGTATAAGGGAGTTCTTGATCAGGATGGATTGACTATAGCAGTCAAAGTACTTAACCTTCAGCGTCAAGGAGCCTCCAAGAGTTTCATGGCTGAGTGCAAAGCCTTGACAAAGATCCGACATAGAAATCTTGTCAAGATCATAACTTCTTGCTCAAGCGTTGATTTCCAAGGTAATGATTTCAAAGCTCTAATTTATGAGTTCATGCCTAATGGGAGCCTGGAAAACTGGTTGCATCCTGCTTCAGAAGGACAACAAGCTGAAATTCCTTATCTTAGTCTTCGTCAGAGAATAGAAATTGGGATCGATGTGGCAAGTGCGTTAGATTATCTCCATCACCATTGCCAACAGCCAATCCTCCATTGTGATCTAAAGCCGAGCAATATTCTTCTGGACAGCAACATGACTGCTCATGTTGGTGATTTCGGCCTTGCGAAGTTTCTTCAGGAGCACTCAAATCCAACTCAAAGCAGCTCACTTGGAATTCGAGGAACAATTGGATATGCTGCCCCCGGTAATCACAACATACAGACCAAAAGTTTCCCTTAAATATAAGCATGCCTTCCACATTTGCAGCATCGATACTTCACTTTATTCTAATTCGTCATTTTCATGTGAAATTCTGTTAACCGCAGAGTACGGTCTAGGAAGTGAGGTTTCAGCAGATGGAGATGTCTACAGCTATGGAATTCTACTACTTGAGATGATGACAGGGAAAAAGCCAACAGATGAAATGTTTGATGGAGGCCTAAACCTTCATAAATTTGCTAGGATGGCCTTGGCAAACCAGGTGATGGACATTGTGGACCCAACACTGCTAAATAATGGTGGAGAATTGGCAGCAGAAAACAACAGACTGAGACATTCAAATTCTGATAGAATAAAGGAATGTCTAATTTCTGTCATCAGGATTGGAGTGGCATGTTCGATGGAATCACCACAAGAACGTATGGAGATTAGTAATGCTGTTTCTGAGTTGCAAATGGTTAAAAAAGCACTTGTTGGACCTCCGACTAGACCCTACATACAAACAGGTAAGGAGAAAGAATTGTTCAAACTTTAAATTAAACCAATCCTTTGTTTATGTATCTAGTTAGTCTCCCTGTGATACATCTCCCTGTGACTTAATACATCTAGAGTAGAACTTGATTCTCCTGAAACTGCAATCTATCATGAGAAATGCTACATAAACTTGTCACATTTTGTTCACATTCCTTACTTATCTGTTATGAATTGCAGGGGGATGATCTCCAAAGCCAGAGGCAGTAAACAACAATATGCATGGATTTGAACCCTGGCCCTCTATGTGTTTTTTATTTTAGATTTTTTTCTCTTTTTGGTGTATATTTAGTTGTAGATGTAATTCTCTTAAACTGAAATTTTTCCCTATACCTCTTCAAGGTTTCAAGTACTTGAAATGGAATAATTCATCTCTTCATTTCACATTACATTGTGGTTTTCTTTTGTTATTATATGGATGTGCTAGCTGATCAATAAAAGAGCTAATGCTGAGTAGGTGATTCTCAACTTTTCTAACAGTTGAAAGACTGAAGGGAAATTTACAAACAACTACAAGTGGTGGCTTCTGACATCAATGGTTTCAGAGATAATATAAAATAAAGGCCATGCTTAAACAGCAAGAAAATTTATTTAATGTTTCCACAGGCATCAGTCAACATCTGCACCTAGGCCTTAACAAATTTTTTTAATGGTATGATATGCTAAAGTTCGGCAATTTCGGCTTCTCAACTGTATATAAACTTAATATTAGATTTTTCCTCTCAATCTTTCACATCTATTAAGGAAAACCCACCAAGAAAAGGTTTTGGAGGCTGAAAGATTGCTTTTGGGTTTATTTTCTTTTTATCTCTTTTTGACTAAATGGAATCTCCTACTTAACCAATATATACCACAGACCAGACATCCTTAAATTGCTGGTGCGAACCACAATATTATGGCCATTGAGTAACTTCAAAGGTCTAGCAGATACTTCTTTACCAGAGTATTCAGATCCAATTGTCTTTTCTCAAGCTAATTTGAGGAGGTAACTTTTAGTAATAATCAATATATGTTTTAATACTGGACATGGCACATAAAGGAGTAAATTAATACTCTTAAATTAAAGTTTTCAATTCTTCTAGACATAAGGTACAATTCTTTCTTTCACCAGAGGATTTTGTCACTTTCCTCAAGCATCAGCAGAATTAGATTTCACACTGATAATTTCCTTATTTTATGTTGTTGTATGTTGACATCAATAGATTGACAGAAAAGAACCAACTGCCTGGCTTCTGACTTTCTGAATTAAGACATGATTGAACCTACCCCAAGTGGAAGGTTTATTGCTATGTCAGTTTCTGTTTAAAGTATACTCCTGGAGTAGCCTGCTGCAGTTTTTCTTTCTTCCCTGATCCACACTAAACTAGAGACTAGAAGGCTATGAATGGAAAGCTCAAAAGTTTGGGTATTGCATCTCTTCTTTCTGTTTCACTCAAACTGTGCATCTGCCTTGCTTGGGAATGAAACCGATCAACTCGCCTTGCTTTCATTCAAGAAAGAGATCACTGAAGATCCCTTGAAAGTTTTGAGTTCATGGAATAGTTCTATTGATTTCTGCAACTGGCAGGGTGTTACATGACAGTCGCAGACGGCGACGAGTAACTGCACTGGACTTACAATCAAGAAAACTGCAAGGAAAGCTCTCTCCCTCCGTAGCTAATCTCACCTTCCTCCAAGTCCTTAACCTTGCGGACAACAACTTTCATGGAGAAATCCTACCACAAATCGGCCGTTTATTAAGATTAAAGTATCTTTACTTGGCAGAAAACTCATTTGGAAGGGAAATTCCAGCCAGCCTCGGCAATTGTTCAGAACTCAAGAGTCATCCATTTAAATTTCAATAAGCTCACAGGAAGAATTCCAGAGGAGCTCAGCAATTTGCCCAAGGTTATTGCTTTGCATATTGCTGCTAATAATTTAACAGGAGGCATAACACCATTTCTAGGCAACCTTTCTACCCTCTTAAATCTTTCTCTAGCTCGAAATAATCTTGGTGGAAGCATTCCTGATGACCTCGGACGGCTTGCAAGTTTGAACTTTCTTCAGGCTGGTTCGAACAATCTCTCTGGTATCATCCCCGCCTCAATTCTCAACCTCTCAGTGATCAGTATTTTTGCAGCAGCAGATAACAAACTGACAGGGAGCTTTCCGCAAAGTTTGGGTACTAATTTTCCAAATCTTCAAATATTTGCAGTTGGAGTAAATCGATTTACAGGACCAATTCCACCTACATTATCCAATGCAACAGGTCTTCTACAGATTGATTTCCCAGATAACTATTTTGTTGGGAGAATGCCTACTGATCTAGGGAGCATTAAGAACCTGCAAAGGCTAAATGTTGGGCGCAACAGACTTGGAAGTAGAGAGGCTGATGATTTGAGTTTCCTGAATTCATTGATCAACTGTAGCAAATTACAGCTGTTGGGTATAGATAGTAACAATTTTGGTGGAGTGTAGTCAAACTTTATAGGTAATTTTTCTGCTGACCTTAAAACACTGGTAATAGGAAACAATCAAATATATGGAAGCATTCATTCAGGAATTGAAAACCTTGTCAAATTGCATAGTTTGTACATTGACCATAACATGATTAGTGGTGGAATCCCCATTGAAATAGGGAAACTTTCTAGTCTGAGACAACTGTACATGAATGGAAATAGACTATCTAGGAATATCCCACACTCCATTGGCAACATGACTGAACTGTTTGAACTTCGATTGGATGGAAACAACCTGGAAGGAACAATTCCTTCGACTCTTTGGAACTGTGTGCATTTGCAAGTGCTAAACCTTTCTCAGAATAACCTGAAGGGCACCATTCCAAAAGAAGTTATAGGTCTTTCCTCTCTATCCAAATCTGTAAACCTTGCTAGAGCTCATTGAGTGGCGCCTTACCACCTGAGGTGGGAAACCTGAAAAATCTAAAAGGATTTGATGTGTCAGAGAACAGATTGTCTGGTAATATTCCCAGCACACTTGGCAATTGCCTAAGCTTGGAGCATCTTTTTACGAGGGCAACTTGTTTGAAGGAACAATTCCTGGAAGTTTGAGTTCTTTGAAAGGTCTTCAAGACCTTGATCTTTCAAGAAATAACTTGTCTGGACAGATTCTAGAGTTCCTACAAGGATTTATCTTTCTGCAATACCTGAATCTGTCTTTCAACAATTTTGAAGGTGAAGTACCAAGACAAGGAGTCTTTACAAATATTAGTTCTAGTTCTCTTTTGGGAAATAGTAAGCCCTGTGGGGGAATCTTTTCTCTGCAACTACCTCCTTGCCCAAAGCAGAAGTCAGGAAAAGAAGGAAAATCTTTCACTCTTAAACTCGCAATAATTACGGTTAGTGTTGTTTTATGTTTTGCTCTACTATCATTCATTTTGACTTTTTATTTAATAAAAATTTCAAGAAAGAAACCTTCTCCTACGTCTCACTCGGATGATTGGCATTCAGACATTACCTACAAGGACCTGCACAAAGCGACTGATGGGTTTTCCCCAGCAAATTTGATAGGTGTTGGTAGCTTTGGCTCTGTGTTCAAAGGGATGCTCAATGATGGTAGAACTATTGCAGTCAAGGTGCCCAACCTTCAGCAGAAGGGAGCAATCAAGGTCTACATTGCTGAATGTGAAGCTTTGAGGACAATTCGACATCGAAATCTTGTCAAATCTTAGGTTCTTGCTCGAGTGTGGATTTTAGAGGCAACAATCTCCAGTTCATCCCAAATGGGAGTCTAGGGAACTGGCTGCACTTGAAAACAAATGAGCATCATCGACAACTGAAGCTGAATATTTTCCAGAGATTAAATATTGCCATAGATGTGGCCTCTGCACCGGAATATCTACATCACCACTGCCACACTCCAATCATCCACTGTGACTTAAAACCAAGTAATGTTCTTCTTGATGCTGATTTTTGTGCACATGTAAGTGATTCTGGTCTAGCAAAGTTCCTTACACAATGCACAGATACGTACTCTCAAAACCAAACCAGTTCAATCGGTGAACGAGGATCCATTGGTTATATTGCTCCAGGCATGTTTATCTTTCTCTGACCTGGAGAAAAAGGGGGATTGAACTTCCTGATAAAATTTACAAAAATTAACTAGAAATAGTCAAAGCTTCTTCAGATTCAAGGGAACTCAATCCAAAACAAGAAACTGGATAATCCCAAAAACTTAAAACATAGACAGAAACCAATTCTCCAAACAAGCTTGTTGGCAGTAGAAACTGAAGCTTTTAATCAGTAGTAATCAATCTAAGCATATGCAGCCAACAACAAGAGAAAATATGCTAATGAAGCCTGAAATTCCTCTCCCAGAATTTTTTAATGTACCAAAGAAGTGGTTTTCTTCGCAATATTTCTGTTCTTTTCACTTCTGCGTGACCTATTATTTATTGCTTTCAATGTGCAGAATATGCCGTGGGTGGAGCAGTGTCTACTTATGGTGATGTTTATAGTTATGGGATCCTGTTGTTGGAGATGTTTACTGGAAGAAGACCAACAGATGACATATTCAAAGATGGATCAAACCTCCACAACTTTGCAAAGAAAGCTATACCAGAACAAGTGATGGAAATCCTGGATCCCACAATGCTTCTCTGCCTCTTCTCTTAAGCTTCTCTGCTGGGTTTTCTGCTTTTTCTTTCTGCTGTTCCTGTCATCCCTTAATAGTTTGTACAAATTATAAGTAAAGGTTTGTTGAATCCTGGAGGATAACCGCTACAGTTTTTTTGCATCGAGTTTTATACTCCGAAGGGGCGAAAATTATTCTTAAAGACAGTGATATCACACCTCAAACCAATTACTGCTTTTACTAGTTTTATATTCTTTTGTTTCTAATATTCCCACAACAACATGTTCTGCAGAACAGCCCAGAAATGAAATGAACATGAGAGAAGTCAGCAGGGGCTTGCAGGCAATCAAGGAGGAGTTTATAGAAATAAGCTCCCAGAGGAGCAAGCAAAATGATGATTAACAGCCAATGTTCCAACTGCCTCTTTCTTCATTCTTGTTTTCTGATACTTCTCCATGCCTATCATTTCCATTGCTAATCTAAGAACCCAGGAACTCAAACTGCATGCATTTTATCTTGATTTCTTTCTTTCAGAGTTTTGTGATCAAAGTCACTTGATCATAGAACAATGGTCTAATTATCCATTGATAGGATTTTACAAACAAAATGCCAAAACAAATCAAATGGAAGGGACAAAACCAGGCTTGCTTTAGGTTAGAAGAAGGTGATTCAATCATGGGGTTGTCATTTTTTACAAGACATTTTGTCCCAAAGGAAAAGGTAATGCTCCCAATGTTCTTATGGCTTATGGGCTATCAGTCATCAAGTTCTTGACCAATATATATTCATAGATTGATATCATAAATTGTTATGGAAAATGTTAATTAATGCTTGTAGAGCTTTTCCACAAAAATAATTATTTTTATGAAAGAAAATTGAAATTAAAATATTATTTGTTTTTCAAATTGATAAGAATAATATATTAAAATGAAAATATATGATTTAAGATAATACTTAATGAATTTCTTTTAATTTAAAATTACCTGTTAATATATTTGTGATTTTATTTTACATATTTAATTATAATTTAATTATTATTACTCTCACTTGTGACAGTAAAAGTAATTGAAAATATAAATAAATTAAAGACTAAAACTCTAAACGTGAATTATATTAAATTAAATGAAAATAAAATTCCCAACGTTAAAATTCTTTAAAAAATTAAAAAAAATAAAAGGAATATATCATAAAGTTCATTCCATAAAAAATAAGTAGATATAATAAAATAATAATATTAAAAAATATATTTATCAAAAGCAATTAAAAATAAAAGAAATCTGCAAAAAGACAGAGTCACACAAAGCCAAAGTAACTCTGTCTGTCTGTCTGTCCGTCTGAACTCTTCGAAACCTCCGACGATCCAAATCAAAGCTATGGCGAGCCTATGGCGGGCCGCGACAGCGCTAACGGAGAAACCGAACGACTACGACGGCGTCGAATTCTGGTCGAATCCGGAACGAACCGGCTGGTTGACGAAGCAAGGCGAGTACATAAAGACCTGGCGTCGCCGGTGGTTCGTTTTGAAACAAGGGAAGCTGTTCTGGTTCAAGGAATCGACTATCACACGCGGTTCTCGTCCACGTGGCGTGATCCCGGTGGCTTCCTGTTTAACCGTGAAGGGAGCCGAAGATATTCTGAACAAGCAGTACGCTTTCGAGCTCTCGACGAGGAACGAGACCATGTATTTCATTGCGGATTCGGAGAAAGAGAAGGAAGATTGGATCAACTCGATCGGACGGTCCATAGTGCAGCACTCTAGATCAGTCACCGATTCCGAGATCGTTGATTATGATAGCAAGCGGTGATGATCTTACGGTCAGATCCATTTTTTTCTTTTTCTAAATTGAAATTTGTGTAATTGAGCACGTTTTGTAATCTGGTGTTTGTAAATTTGCTTTCTTTTTTATATAAAGTTTGTGCTTTTCTGAGTTAAACTACTCTCCATATGTTTGGTAATGATCAGACTGTTAATCGTGCTTTTTTGCTTTCTAAAGTTAATTTTTTGTTCACTGAAGTGATAATTAATCTGATTTTTGTTGTGAATTTGTTGGTTGATTTGGGTTTTCGCTGTTAGTTAAGGATGATTGATTTTCTTGATTCTTGGATTAGATTGAAAGAGAATTCCTTTAGACTGTTTTACAGATAAATGCAGTTTAGATTAGTTCCCGCCACACAAAATGGCATACTGGATTATGCCAATGAAGATGCTCATAGTTCAAAAGTAATGTCAATGGCGATATTTGATCTGAATTCTTGATGTGAGGTTGCTTGTTGCAATTTGTTGGTGAATGCAACTGGTTTTCTGGACTCCCCTGTCACTTTTCCTTCAAGATTACAGCTTTGAAATGATTGTTAGATTTTGCTTAAGCAGACCACTCTCTGATGTTTTGGGGAGATTCTGATGGTGGATTTTCTATAGGGATAAGGAGATTTTGAAACTAGCTTATATAAAAGGTTTTGTATTCACGATTATGATGTAGTGAACTCTGTGTTGTTCCAATTAAGTTGGTGATGGAGGAGCAAACATTAGCTCTAGGATGTTGCTATATGTTTTGTAACTGACAGCTGCTTTAGGAGTTTATTTATAAGAAATTTGTCTTGTAGCAGAGGAGTAAGTAAGCCTGCTATACTGAGTTAGCAAGTAGTTCATGTAATATTGGTACAATGATGACTAAAGAGCGAGAACACGTCCTTGTTTATTGTAGTCTAGGACAGGGCAGGCATACAATAGTTCCAGGACCTCTGCATATCTTCTTATTATCTCTAATGAGAAATGGTATTGATAAGAAGACATTTCCAATGACTGTACTTATTGAAACAGAGAAAATATTTTGCAATGAAGCTTTTTCGAACATTGTTTGTGAGCACAAGCTACGACCGAGATCAAGCTCATTGAATGTCTTAAACATGTATAGCCTACAGGATGTTTTGACTGTTGTTGTGGGGGAAAATGTTTATTGATTATCTGGTGTTGCCCCAAGCTTAGACATGAGCCAAGCATTTACATTCACATGAGAGTTTACAAGCTGTTTCCAATTTATTGATGGCATGAAACAAATCTTTGATTCAGTAAGATAGATGGAGACCATTAAGTTGATTTTGATGAGCTTCCAGTTTTATCTGTCGTTCCTTGAATATTGCTTCCACATATTGCTGTTGTGCAAGATTGCCATTTCTGGAATATTTCTTCCCAGCCTAAGCTGCTATATTAAAAAAGGTCGGGTTGACTGTTTTTCCATGTTTGTAGAAGAAATTAGTTCTTCACTCACTGAGGACTGTCTGTAAAATCATGTTCTACCCTCAAACCGTGTTTGCTGACTTGTGTGTTGCTAAGATATGAAATTCAGACCATAACTATATCTAACTTTGCCAATTCTTCCTAAAGTTCTACAGACAATCTAGTTCATAGGAAAAGAAAGCGTAAATATCAGTTATTGGTACAAAACAAAGACGATTAAACATCGAGAAAACATAATTTCAATTGACCAGCTGAATTGGCCTACATATGTCCCGTCCTGTGGATCAACCTTGCCTTGGTTGCTTCTAGCCCTGTGATGGCGTCTTTGATTCTCATTCTTTCAGCAGGTACTTCTGCGGAGCATGCAACTCCGATCTTGGTGAAAGAAACCAAACACTCCAATATCTTTGCTTCCTGTTGACGACTTATTCTCTCCATGTCTTCACCCATTTGTTCAAGCAAGCGAAAATCAATAATCTCCTTAAACTGTTCCGGTAGTGCCATCTTACAGAAACTGTGAAGGCTTAAGCAGTTGTGAAACATGCCATCTGTCGGTCTCCTTCCGGTTATCATCTCCAGGAGCAAAATCCCATAGCTGTAAATATCACCTTCTGGAGACGCTACCCCTCCCATGCCATATTCTGCAAAATGTTATAATAAGCCAAATCACTTCGAAATTGACAAAACAAGGAACGAACAATAATAAGGCAAGAACGGAAGAAACTTACCTGGGGCGACATAACCTATTGTTCCCTTGATCAATGAGGAATTTGTATCACCCATTCCCATATTGCGTGAGTGGCTAGATACAAGCCTAGACAATCCAAAATCACTGACATGTGCGACCATTTCATCATCGAGAAGAACATTGGTAGACTTTAGATCACGGTGAACAATCATCGTTTCACAATCATGATGAAGGTAATCTATTGCATTGGCCACATCTATAGCTATCTCCAACCTTTGAACAAAGTTCAAATACTTTGATTCGGAATGCTCATGCAGCCAGCTTTCCAAACTCCCATTAGGCATGAATTCGAAAACCAAGGCCTTGAAATCATTGCCTCGGTAATCAATGCTTGAGCAAGAAGTAATAACTTTGACAATATTCCTATGTCGAACTTTTCTTAACACCTTGCATTCAGCCATGAAACTTTGTGCAACCCTATGGTTTTGAAGATTCAGTACCTTCACTGCAACAGGCTTTTCTTGTTGATGAAGTACTCCTTTATATACAGAGCCAAAAGCTCCACCACCAATCAAGTTGGAGGAAGCGAAACTTCCTGTGGCTTGAAGAAGCTCTTTGTAGGATACACGCAAGTAGCCATCACCCAACAAAGCTACCGGGTTAAGTTCCATTCTGGACCTTCGTTTCCAACAAAGATTAACAAGAAACACAGCCAAAAAAGATGCAATGAGGACGCTAAGGATGATCATGGTTATGACTTTGGTTGACAGAACATTTGCCCTTTTCTTCGGTTCCTTATCAAAGCACTTTGGAAGCTCTAGTTGAAGAATCCCACCACAGAGTTTCTTGTTTCCCATAAAAGAAAATCCACTAACATTTTTGAAAACCCCTTGTTTTGGGACTTCACCCTCCAACTGGTTAAAAGAAAGGTTTAAACTCACTAAAAATCGAAGTGTTTCAAGTTCAAGTGGTATGTTGCCAGACAAGTTGTTACTGGAAAAATCTAAGATTTCGAGAGATCTCAAAGAACCGAAAGATGTAGGAATGCTAACTTGAAATGAGTTTCCTTGCATGTAGAGGATACGTAATCCTGAACTCTGACCAAGATTGCTGGGAATTTCACCAAAGAATTTGTTATTATCAAGAAATAATTGTACAAGATTCTTCAAATTTCCCAAATCTAAAGGAAGGAGACCAGTGAAAGAGTTGTGAGACAGGTTAAGATAAAACAAACTTTTGAAAGCACCAAATAACTGATTTGGTATACTACCATTGAGTTTGTTTTGTGAAAGGTCCAACTGCTCCATTCTGTCGCAATTCGCCAGTGACTGCAGAATTCTTCCTTCAAAATTGTTATTGGACAAATCAAGTTTAGACAGTCGAGAGAGATTACCAACAGAGGATGGGATTTTGCCAGACAAATGATTTGAAGGGAGAGACAATCCTTCAAGATTTTGAAGCTTTCCCATGGAAACAGGAATGTTGCCTGTAAGGAAAAGATTCCCCATGTTGATGTCATTGAGGTTAACAAGATTACCAATTCCTTCGGGAAGACTTCCAGTGATCTGATTCTCTCCCATATAAAGAACTCTTAGCCGTATTGATAAATTAGCTATGGAGTCTGGTAACCTCCCTCCAAATCTATTTTTATGTATAACCAATGTTTCCAATAGGCTGCAGTTGCTTAAAGAAGAAATAAAGTCAAGGTCTCCTGCTTTCCCACTTCCAAGGTTGTTGTAGTCAAGGACCAACAGTTGAAGATTATTTAGGTTTCCAAGATTGTCAGGAACGGATCCACTGAATCCGTTTGAATAGATGTCAAACTGTTGCAGGCTTGAGATATTTGCAATTGACCTTGGAATAGTTCCGGTGAATCGGTTGTCTCCAATAACAAAAACCTGAAGATTTGGAAAAGCAATGTCTATTTCAGGCACAAGATTGCCAGATAATTTGTTCATATGCATGTCCATAAATTCCATAGACGAAAGATTGTAAAGTGAAGGAGGAATAGTGCCAGACAAGTTATTTTTACCCAAGAGAAGAAACTTCAAGTTTGATGCCCTACTCAGAGCCTCAGGGATTCTTCCCTCCAAATGATTTATTGCCAGTGTGATATGATTCAATGATGAAATGTTCCCTAAAGCTGCTGGAATACTCCCTGTGAAACGGTTGACAGCAAGAGAAAGTCTGACGAGCCACGGCATAAGGCCAAACCAAGATGGAACTCCTCCTGTGAGTCTGTTGGTGTTTAAAATGATTATCTGGAGGTTTGAGCAATTGGTAATCTCTACAGGGATTTGACCTTGGAGCCTATTTATATAGAGATAAAGAGCACGAAGCCGCCTTAGACGACCAAGTTCCTTAGGAATGTTACCTTGCAACCTATTCCAAGATAGATTAATTCCTCGGAGAAAGGTTAAATTGCCTATTGAAGGTGATATTGATCCGCTTAACCGAAGGCCGGACAAATTCAGAGCAATTACTCTTTGGTGCCGACGACCACATATAACACCTTGCCACTCGCAGAAGTGGAGAGAAGCATTCCATGAATTTAGAGCATCCGGTGAACCACCAGCAAGCTGATCCTTCAGAGAAAGCAAGGCTAATCTGTCGGTTTCGTTCCCCAAGGCCAATGCAAATTTCAGGGATCCTGATACCAAGCTTAGTATAACAGTGCAAAGGAGAAAGTTATTCTTACAGCAAAAGTTTTCTAAGCATGAATTACCCATTTTTTCTGAAGAAAAGAAATTTGGGAAAAGAAGTGAATGAACAACAGGCAGGTCCAACAGTACAAATACACATTTAGCTGAGACAATGACACCAATTTTGTTAAACGGTAATAATTTCCAAGAGTAGTTAAAGCAACATTCACACCGCCTGGAAATTTCATCAAATCTGAACATCTAATTAAATAGACAAGGAAAAATTCAGCCTAGCAGTCATAATCAAGGTCTTTAATGTATCCATTGTCCATACCTTATGTGCAGGGAACTCATTTGCTGATGCATTAGCAAAACAAGGTGTTGATGCCGGGTCTATGTTCTCAGTGTGGTGGTAAAACGACGCTCTAAATGTTCATTGGTTCAGCCATACGTTCTCAGCAGGAAATTTCCATCCATGAAAGGTCCACACCTATGTAAACAGAGATGGAAAATCAGAACGTTGAAAGAAATAACATTGTGCTCTGAAAGTCTTCACCGGAAGAGGACGGGTCTTCGCTACAAGATAACACTCCCCCCATACATTCCATGCATACGCCACTGAACTTTGTGTTCTGTTTTGTTTTTGACTTTTCAGACCAAGAATAAGGAACTACACTTCCAAGAATTAATGAAATTTTGTAAGTACATGTATTTAGAGTAACTCAATAAGTTTAAAAGCTTAAAACGAAATATTCAATGAGATATTTTTTTATTAAAATTAAAAAAATTATTAAATTTTTATTTTTTTAACTTTTTGAGATGCAAAATTTTGTATATTTTCTAAATGGTTAATACAAAATCAACAATCAAAATTTTTAATTCAAATAAATCAAATATCACATAAAATAAAGATAATATAACAATATAATACAAATTAAAAATTAAAGTAAAAAAGTCTGTAAATATTAGAATAATAGTACCTAATTGTTGAATACTTATTACAAACAGCAAATGATGTTCACGGCTTTATAAAGATAATAATATAACGAACTTCTTATGTATTTTTTGGAGGAAAATTGAATTTAAAAGAAGAAAGAAGAAAGAGCAAATGAGAAAAGAAGAATTTAAAAGTAGATATTATATATTGAAAAAGAAATAATTGGTTTTATCTATAGGAAAAAAAATAGTTGTTAGAAATCATTAAATATGTTGATTGGAAAGAGCAAGAATAAGTAAGAAAAAAAATAATTATTACAGATAATTAAATACATATGATCGTTAGTTGATTGAAAATAATATAGTATTTTAGAAATTAGAAAGTGATAAAAAATTAAGATTTATTAAACACATAATTAAGGAAGTGAGAAAACAAATAATTTTATTAATTATTTTTTATTTTAATATTTTTTTAAATTTTATATATTTTTAATATAATAATTATATTATAAAATTATAAAATCTCTCTAAATTGGAAGCTTAAAGCTCTTGCTTGGGTAGCTTTACCCAAGGGCCGACCCTGATTTAGCCTGCTTTTAGTACGTTTAGTTCAACATTGATCACTTTCCATAGCTAGTCTGCAGTTGACTTAACAATCCTGGCAGGGCCGGTCCTTGGGTAAAGCCACCCAAACAAGGGTTTTAGGCCCCTAATTTGGAGAGGCTTCAAATTTGAAAAGGTTTTATAATTTTATAATATAATTAATTATATTAAAAATATATAAAAATTTAAAAATATATAAAAATAATTAATAATTAATAAAATTATCTATTTTCTCACTTTTCTAATTATGTGGTTAATAAATTTTAATTTTCTATCATTTCTTAATTTCTAGAATGCTATTAATTCTTAATTATTTCTTTTATTTCTAATCAGCTAACAGTTATTTGTATTTAATCATTTTCAATAATTTTTTTTTTACTTTTTTTTCCTATTTCCAATTAACATATTTAACAAATTTCAACAACTATTTTTTTCTTTTATATAAAATCAATTATATTTTTTTCAATGTATAGTATCTATTTTGGCATTCTTCTTTTCTTATTTGCTCATTCTTCCTTCTTCTTTTTAACTTCAATTTTCCTTCAAAGAATAAATAAGAAGTCTATTATGTTAATATCTTTATAAAACTGTAAACCTTATTTACGGTTTGTAATAAGTATTTAACAATTAAGTATTATTGTTCTAATATTTACAGATTTTTTATTTTAATTTAGAGTTTATATCATATTATTATATTATTTTTATTTTATGTAATAATTAATTTATTTAAATTAAAAATTTTGATTAATGATTTATATTAATTATTTAAAAAATATATGATAGTCGCTTTAAACTTTTAACCTTACTGGGCCGCCCTTAAATCTGGCTAACACGGCAGTCCAGGAAAACATATCTTTGGCTGAAGGACATGTAGGCTCCAGCTGTAGGGAGAAGACTTCTCTTACCAGAAGGGAACTAATTATACTATTAAATTAAATTGTGACAGCTTCTAACCTATGAATGTTACTATAAGGTATTTTTTCTAGTTTTTTAAAAAACAAGTTAAGGTTTTTTTATATATGTATCTAATTGAATATTTTAAATTTTTTTTTTTCAATTGAGCTCTTATCTCTAACTTGAAATATAACAGATATTATCCTGTAACAGTTATCCCTTGTTGTATACATGAAATTTACCGGAAGACTTATTGACTAAACACAATAAATGCTGATGTGGAATTTTGTTTATGTGAAGTTTCCAAGCAAGCTAACCAAACCCAACAAGGAACGATGATTAGGAATTTCTGCTTATATGATTGGTCACATCATCAATCGATATTCCGTGTAATCAACATATCTTATTAACATTTATAAAATATGATAGTTATCACTTGGGGTAAAGTCCATTATATTTTATGAGACGAAAGTTCAATTGGATGCAATAAAAGAACTTCAGGCTCAATGGATGCAAATTAAAAATATTGGAACTCAATTGCATATAAGCCTAAGAGTTATCCCAAACTTTTGGTGGAATCCGCTTTATGGAAATTTAAATTGTTCATATTATCAATTGTATAGAATATACTTAATCAATCCAGCCAGTAGGAAAATTTCTCCATAGTCTTGTCTAATTTTTTAAAGTAAATTGACAAAGAGAAAAGTTACTTTAATCAAGTTAGGAAGATATATATTAATTTGATGTAATATAATTGCTGAATCTAGGACCTTTGATCATCTCAAATATAATTGACTTATCAGAAAGATGGGAACTAGACTATGTATTTCGTTACGGATTCGGAAAACGAGAAGGAAGATTGGATCGACTCGATCGGATGGTCTACAGTTCAGCACTCTAGATCGGTCACCGATTCCGAGATTGTTGATTATGATAGCAAGTGGTGATGATCCTACGGTCAGATCCATTTTTTTTTCTTTTTCTGAATTGAAATTTGTGTAATTGAGCACGTATTTTAATATCTTGTTTGTAAATTGGCTTTCTTTTATATATAAAGTTTGTGCTTTTCTGAATTGAATTACTCTCCATATGTTTGATAATGATCAGACTGTTAATCGTGCTTTTTTGCTGTATAAAGTTAAATTTTTTGTTCAATGAAGTGATAATTAATCTAAGTTTTGTTGTGAATTTGTTGGTTGATTTGGGTTTTCGCTGCTAGTTAAGGATTATTGGTTTTCTTGATTCTTGGATAAGATTGAAAGAGAATGCCTTTAGACTGTTTTTACAGATAAATGCAGTTTAGGTTAGTTCCCGCCACACATAATTGCATGCCGGATTGTTGCCAATGAAGATGCTCACAGTTCAACAGTAATGTCAATGGCGATATTTGATCTAAATTCTTGATGTGAGGTTGCTTGTTGCAATTTGTTGGTGAATGCAACTGGTTTTCTAGACTCCCCTGTCACTTTTCCTTCAAGATTACAGCTTTGAAACGACTGTTAGATTTTGCTTAAGTAGATCACTCTCTGATGTTTTAAGGAGATTCTGATGGTGCATTCTGGATAGGTATAAGGCTGTTTCGGAACTAGTTTCTATGAAAGGTTGTGTACTTAGTCAATTTTTACTCTGCGTTGTTCCAATTAAGTTGGTATCCGAGGAGCAAATGATAGCAATAGGATGTTACTATATGAAATTTTGTTGCTGAGAGCTGCTGTAGGAGTTTCCTTACAAGAAAATTTTCTTGCATCAGAGGATCAGGTAAGCCTGCTAATAGAGTTAGCCAGTAGTTCATGAGATATATGTACCTGAGAAGAGTTTTTTCTAATGAAGCTTTTCCAAACGTTGTTTAGGAGCACAAGCTACAAGTGAGATCAATTTGATTAAATCTCTCAAGCATTTACAGCCTGCAGATGTTCTTGATTGTGGTTGTGGGGAAAATGTTTATCTCTCTTTCTAGGAAGATTGCTTCCCTGCCTATGCCGCTATATTCAAAAAGGTCAAGATGATTGTTTTTCCATGTTTTTAGAAGAAATTATTTCTATTCTTAACCTAGGATTGCCTATGAAGTTGATTGTTTTTGTCACGCCCCAGACCCGAGACATGATAAACGCCGCATACCTGTAAGGTATAATCCTACAGACATGCAAGACTCTAAAACATATATCTTAAACCATTATTAAAAGAGACTGATATACTTGAAGAATTTAGTGATTTATAAACTATATCTGTCGATAGAATTTCCAAATATCATAATTCGACAATATTTAGAATTAGATCTCCAAAACCATAAAGCTACTAAGTCAAGATAAAAGTCTGAATACTAATTAACATAATTCGATGTTCATAATATTTAAATAAATTCTAAACAATTTAAATGCTACTAGATTAAACATCACTCTCCGAAATTCTCGCGTAGTTGACCAAATCACATTCTAAAAAAAAAATTTGGAGGAAGGAGTGAGTCAAACTACTCAACAAGTAACTAACATCCCTTCAGTCAGATTAAGCATGCTTAAAACATTTAGGCCAAAATATCATTTATAAATGCTAAGACAAAATATTGGGTAATCTTATTTAGAATCATATACTTTAAATTTTTACTTTCAGATAACTGAACAAACATATTTAACAAATACTTTAAATCTTAATGGTCTCCTGTAATATGCTACGACCACACTTAATCCCTGTGGCATAGGTCAAAAATAGAACCACAATTAACTCTAGTGGCACGAGTCAAAAATATATCAAAAGCAATCATTGGTTGCACTAAACAGATATCACAAATACTACTATTCTGTAACTGGTGGTGTAGTTAGGAGATCGATCTCTAATCACAGAACACATGTCGACATGACCAACATTTAACCCCCATTGGCAGGGTCAGAGCATAGCCATACTAGGAGACAAAACAGAAATATATATTTTTAGATTATCCAAAATTCATAAAACAGTGTATCAAATTTCCCAAGCATATCTCATACACCTCAAAAGCATATTCGTTTCAGACTAAATATTTATGTTTATATTCGCAAAAACATATACGTATACATTATACCAAGTCATGAACAAATTTTCAAATCAGAAATCACGTTTTGTATAAATCACATTCTAAATCCAATATATAAACTCATATACATATACATTTTGCATGTTCAACCCGATTTTCATAAATCATAGGACAAAATATTATATCTCACGTACAAATTCAAATTAAGGCTAATTTTTAGGGTGTGAAAACACCGAAGGGATATCAGTCACTTATATGATCTTGTTAATTTTACTTTCAAGTAGAAATTTCGAAAATCCTCATAGAAGCCTAATATTTCAAGAAACACATACAAAAATCAGAACTAAATTTGCAAACAGATCCTACAAGGTGACTTTTCGTTGACCATCCTAGGCACTTAGGGTGTGTAGCGACTTCTATTACAATTTAAAAACATTTTTTTGTTAGTAAGATAATATTTTATTATTATATATATTTTTGAATTAAACAAAATTTCCAATAAGGTTGAGAATTAAACTTAAATCATAAAAGCAGTAAGGATTTTAATTTCAGATAGAGAAATAACACTAATTTCTCTTGTAAAATCATATTTAAAATTTTTCATAAATTTTTGATATTTTAATAAAATTTATTAATTTAAGAAATAAATTTATAAAATGTAAATATATATACTTTTAGATATAAAAATATAGTAGAAATCACATATCCAGTATTTTTGAAGTTTACAACAGAATTTATCATATATTAATTAAAATCAAATTTTAAAAAAATTTAAAAAAGATTAAAAGAAATTTTTTTTTCTGAAATTTTCAGAATCCAAATGGCCAATTGGGCCGCTTTGTGCACTTGTAACTTTTAATTCGAAAATTTTTCAGTGATGAAATCAATACCAATATGAAGTATTCATATCATACTACAACACCAAAATTTGTTTCAATTAAAAAGAACACAAAATTCCCAAGTTTCGAAAGCCAAAATTCTCAAAATCGTCACAAAAATATCCAGATTTCTAGATTTTCAGTATCAATGGGCCTAATTTGAGGCTTCAATTCTCTTAACACAGGAAGCTTCTAACCGAGCCATGATGCCAAATTAAACATCTAATTTCATACTACAAAAGCGCTCAAAGAAACGATCAAAAACGTTGCCGGAATATGGAGTTCCGATGACCCAAAATCGGACTGTCAAAACTGTTAAAAATCAGATTTCTAATTAACTTCAAAAATTCATATCTTCCTAACCACAAAGCCAAACAAGATGCTACAAAAACCATTGGAAATAACTTTTCAAGACCCTTCCATTGGTACCCATCATGCCACCGGAAAGTCATCGAAAAAGTACCGGACTTGAATAAAAGGTAAGGGGATACAAATAATTCAGAACCTTTTATACCCAAACTATGAAAATATAATCCCAAACATACCTTAATCAGTAATTTCTTTCCCTTTTCTCTATCTTTCTTCTTCCCTGGTATCAAGCTCTTTTGACTGCCTGTTGTTTGAGTCTGATGAACAAACTGACGTTAGTTTCTATCTATTCTTAAACTAACCTATCCACTAACTTAAACGTGAAATAAACTGACCCTTAATCCAACTAACTTAAACGTGAGAAATAAACTGACTTTAATTAAACTTCTTTATTTACTAAAAAACCCTTTCTTTTATTTTCTAATTATTAAGGCACCAAAAGTCATAACTGTAAATAAATAAAATACTAAAATAATATCTACTTATTATTTTTATAAAACTATAGCTTAATGAATTTAAATGTTTTATAATAAATATTTTGTGAGGGATATTACAGTTTTTCCATGTTTTTAGAAGAAATTATTTCTGTTCTTACCAAGGATTGTCTATAAAATAAGGTTCTACCCACGGACAGTATCTGTTGCTGTGTGTCTTGTTGAAGATATAAAATCGGATATTACTATAGTTAATTTATAGCATGTTGCGCTAAAGTAAGGATCAAGCACGATAGATTAACTGTTATCTCTAGTTCTTCTTAACACATTCTGTGGCTGTTAAGTATTTTGAGTGATGAAATAGAATGGATTCTGTTGATTTGTCTCCCAAAGCAAGTGGCTCCAGGTTGGCTGATTCATTTATACTTACTAAGCTTCGATTCATCATGTTGGACAAAGCTTGGAATTGATTATCTCTCATTCTGTAATTAAGCCAACGGAAAATTTCGACTTCGGAATCAAACAAGGATAAAAGGAGATAAATATAAATATGAATTTCACACCATAAACTTAAATATCACTTTCCATAGCCAAGTCTTTTGAAATCTCTGTAGACAATCCTAGTTTAAAGGATTTGAACAAATGCAAAACAAAGTTCAAATATCCATTATAGATACAAAACATTGCGTAGATGTTTGCTTCTGATTCACCAGCTGCTGCTGCCTATCTCCTGTTTCTTCCATGGATTCCCGTGCCAAGCAACCCTGCCTTGATTGCAGGTAGTTGTGTAATAGCATCTTTGATTCCCATTCTTTCACCAGGTGCTTCTGCAGAGCATGCGACTCCTATTTTAGTGAAAGAAACCAAACTCTCCAACATCTCTCGCTCCATGTTCGGAAGATTAGTTAATCTCTCCTTATTTTCACTAATTTGTTCGAGTAAGCGAAAATCGAGAATCTCTTTCGGCCGATCAGGCAGTGCCATGTTACAGAAATTGTGAAGGCTTAAGCCGCCATGAAACATACCATCCGTTGGCCTTCTTCCCGTGATCATCTCCAAGAGCAGAATCCCATAGCTATATATATCACCTTCTGGAGACACTGCCCCGCCCATGCCGTATTCTGCAACAATTTGTTATAAACTTAATACTTCTTGTAATGCCAACCATCTGCTTTTAGCTCTAATTAAGAGTTGAGACATGAGAGTTTTCAACTTATTCAATGGGAGGTTTAATGATCGTTGATAGACAGCAATCGTACACATTATAAGTAAAATCGCTAGGATTTTGTACATGTTAAATTATTAAGATTTCATTAGATGACGACTATGAAATTGAAAGATAAAGGGAGATATAGAATTTTACCTGGGGGAACATAACCAATTGTTCCTTTCATCATTGACGAACCTGTTTGATTATTACCCATATTGTCTGTGTCGCTAGACAGAAGCTTAGCCAATCCAAAATCACTGACATGTGCAACCATGTCATCATCAAGAAGAACATTGGTAGGCTTTAGATCACAATGGACAATTACTGCCTCACAATTGTGATGAAGGTAATCTATTGCATTGGCTACATCTATGGCTATGTCTAACCTTTGAACAAAGTTCAAATACCTTGACTCATGTTGCTCATGAAGCCAACTGTCCAAACTCCCATTAGGGATGAATTCGAAAACTAAAGCCTTGAAATCATTGCCTTGGTAATCAATGCTTGAGCAGGAAGTTATAATTTTGAGAAGATTCCGATGTCGAACTTTCCTTAAAGCCTTGCATTCAGTCGTGAAGCTCTTTGCAGCGCCACGGTTTTGAAGGTTAAGTACCTTCACTGCAACTGGTTTTTCTTGCTGATTAAGAACTCCTTTATAGACAGAGCCAAAACTTCCCATACCAATCAAGTTGGAAGATGCAAAACCACCCGTTGCTTGCAGAAGCTCTTTGTAGGATACCCGCAAGTAGCCATCACCAAACAAAGTTGCAGGGATAAGCTTCTTTCCAGACCTAAATTTGCAACAACGAACGAAAAGAAGGACAACCAAAATAAAGGCAATTAGAATGCCAAGGATCATAACAATGATGGCTTTGGTCGACAAAGCATTGCCCTTTTTCCTTGGCTCCTGATTGATGCACTTTGGGAGCTTTATTTCAGGTATCCCTCCACAGAGATTTTTGTTTCCCCCAATTGAAAATCCACTTGATTTATTGAAAGCCCCTCCTTTCGGAACTTCACCCTCCAAGTGATTAAAAGAAAGGTTCAAATTGCTTAAAAATGGAAGTTTTTCAAGTTCATGTGGTATGGTACCTGACAGACTATTGTGGGAAAGATTTAAAATTTCAAGAGATTTCAAAGAGCCAAAAGACAAGGGAATGCTACCTTGGAAGAAGTTTCTTGCCATATCAAGTGTCCTTAGTCCAGAACACTCACCAAGTGACTTCGGAATTTCACCAGAAAATTTATTTTCAGAAATAAATAATTCTACTAAGTTCGTTAGATTACCCAAATCTGATGGAAGGGGACCGATCAATGAGTTGCTAGAAATGTAAACCAAAATCAAACTTGTAAAAGCACCAAATAGATGATCTGGTACATTACCGCTAAGTTTATTTCCGGAAAGAAACAACTTTTGCATTTTTTTGCAATTTCTAAGGGCAAGTGGAATTCTTCCTTCAAAATTGTTATTATGTAATTGAAGTTCAAACAAAAGAGAGAGATTACCAATGATGGATGGGATTTCACCTGAAAAGTTATTAGAGCTGAGAAACAATCTTTCAAGATTTTGAAGCTTCCCAATAGAAGTTGGAAGGGTGCCTGATAGGGCATTTCTCGGCATATGGAAAAGAGTTAGGCTGAAAAGATTGCCAATCCCTTCAGGAATATTTCCTGAGATCTGATTAAATCCCATAAAAATCATGCTGAGCTGGATTGATAAATTGCCTATGGATTTTGGCAGCAGGCCACCTAATCGATTCCCCTCTAGTTCCAAAATTTGTAATTGGGTACAATTACTCAAAGAAGAAAGAAAATCTAGGTCTCCTGTTTTCCCATTTCCGAAGAAGTTGTGCCCAATGATTAACTCTTGAAAATTCTTGAGGTTTCCCAAATCGTTAGGAACAGATCCACTGATACCATTCATGGCAATGTCGAATATCTCCAGATTAGACATATTAGATATTGACTTCGGAATAGTTCCAATTAATTGATTTTCTCCAATACTAAAGTATCGAAGATTTGGAAAAGGAAGGCCTATTACAGCTGCAAGACTCCCTGAGAAATTGTTTGTAGCCATCTCAATCATTTCTAAGGAAGAAAGATTGTGAATTGAGAGAGGAAGAGTACCGTTTAGGCTGTTGCTAGCGAGAAAAAGATATCTCAAGTTTACGGCCCCGCCTAGAGCATCTGGGATATTTCCCTTAAAATGATTAGAAGAAAGAGAGAGATCCTGCAATGATGAAAGGTTTCCTAAAGAAGATGGAATACTCCCAACTAAATTGTTGGCACCCAAGGAGAGTCTGATGAGTTGCGACAAATCACCCAATTGGAAAGGAACTTCACCAGTGAGGTTATTATACAACAAAACAATCCCTTGGAGTTTTGAGCAATTGGCAAGCTCTACAGGAATTTCTCCATGGAGATTATTTTGAGACAAGTGAAGAACACGCAACCGCCTAAGGTAGCCAACTTCCTTGGGTATGTTACCATGCAATCTATTATCAGACAGATTAAATTTTCTGAGGAAGGTTAAATTGCCAATCGAAGGAGATAACGACCCAGCTAGTTTCAAACCAGGCAACTCCAGAGCAGTGACCCTCTGGTGGCGAGGACCACATGTAACACCTTGCCACTCACAGAAGTGGAGAGAAGCATTCCATGAAACGAGAGCTCCTGGATAAGAACCAACAAGCTGATCCTTTATAGAAAGCAAAGCTATTCTGTCAGTTTCGTTCCCCAAGGCCAATGCAAATTTCAGGGATCCTGGTAGAAATAAGCTGAGGACAATAACAAAGCAAACAAACAAGTTAATGTGAAGGATGCTTATGTTTCCTAACCATGAATTACCCATTTTCTTTGAAGAAAATTTGCCGGGGAGAGGAATTGAATTCAGCAACAAGCAGGTTTAGTCACTGTCCATGTCCTCCCAATTCTCTTACCACATCTAAAAAAGGATTCAGAATTGGTTGGCTAGGCCTTGGCAGTATAGCTAAGGACTACCCCTTTGCCCCACCTGGAAATTTCATCCATGAGAGGTCCACATGGAAGATTAGAACGTTGGAAAAATACCATTGATTGTGTAAGTCTTCTCCCAAAAAGGACAGGTCTTCGCTACAAAAAAACACTTTGAAACTGAACTTTGTCTTCTCTTTTGTTTTTGACTTTTCAGACCAAGAATAAGGAACTACACTTCCAAGAATTAATGAAATTTTATAATTACATGAATCTAGACCGCTTTTAGCACGACTATTTCAACACTGATCACTTTCATATCTAGTCTATAGTTGACATAAGAGACACCATCTAAGACGGTGGGCAAGAAGAACATGTCTTTGGCTGAAGGATATGTTGGCTCCAGCTGCATGGACAAGACTTCCCTCACTAAAAGGGGAACTACATAAATTATTACTATTAAATTAAATGCTCATAGCTTCAGCTGCATAAATGTTACTACAAGAGAAACGTTAAAATAATAAAAAAAGTTTCTGAATTATATGCTGTTTTACAATTAAATTTTGTTGAAATATTCAAAAATAAAACTAAATACTTTCAGAGGAAATCGAGCACGAAAGAAGCAGAACAAGTGGAGCATCAAAGCTTCTGTATATTCCTTTCAAAAAAAAAAAAGATTCTGTATATTAACAATGGAGGCCACAATAGTTTTCAACAGGAAAGAGAAAATTATAGGACAAGGAGTAGTGGTAGAGAAAGGCCACGTTTCCAGACCCTTTCTCCCTCCCAGTACACTTAGTGGGAAGCTAATGACATACACATGGTTTGGCTTTTGACAAAATAACTGTAATTGAGAAAAAAACATAAAACCTTAAAAATTCAACAAAGTTTTATATTTTTATCCTACTTAATCAAGTTTTTTTTTTATTTGCAATCCAATGGGTCAATTCTATTCTTTTATTTTATCTAATTGAATACTTATTATGAAATCGAAGTGTAATGCATTTTATATGCAGTGATAACTTCACATGTACATTAAATTTATCATGATGTGCTTACTAAACACACTAAAAACTAATGATAAGGAATTTATTGTGATGTGATAGGTCACATCTAATAAAAAATAAAAGGGTTTAATCTCCTTTTACTTCTTTTTTTTTTTTTGTTTTGCTAAGCCATTCATTATAATTAATTAGTAAGTACAAAAGAAGGCATGTCAGCCATAGGAACAGCAACTGCAGGTAACAGATGAGAGGTACTCACTGTTACAAAAGATCAAAGGCAAAAGAAAAACCTGAGGAGAACCCTGCCTATGAAATGAACTCAAAAATATCCTTTCACTTCTAATAAAAATGTTTCAAATTTCTAAGTTCTTTGTTTCTTATGAAATGCTAAAATGAACTTATTTACTACCAATAATAACTTTACGCAGAGTTTGTCAAGGGAGTTACAGTTTTTTTTTTTGTTTTAATCAAGTTGAGCTCTGGAACAATATGGAAAGCAGGACCTCATTAAGTCTTGACCGAGTTCTTTCATATATACAACTCTTTGAGGAAGAAAATTAAGAGGAAAGGAGACGTTATCCAGAGTCATTGTTTTAGTATAACTACTGCTGGTTCTTTTTTACCAATTTAATTTTACTCTTTAAGAAATTTTCGAGGTGTTAAACAAGATTTCAAAGTTTTATACATATCTTTGATCTATCAAGGAAGCCAGAAAATACAAATTGAGAACAAGATTTTGCAGAAATTTAAATTTTTACAGACAATCCTAGTTTAAACGATTTTAAGACATGCAAAACAAAGTTCAAATATGAATTATTGACACAAAACAAGGACTAAAAGTTTATTCTGAGTCACCAATGGCTGCTGCCTATCTCCTGTCCCTTCCATGGATCCCAGTCCGAAGCAACCTTGCCTTGGTTGCAAGTAGTTCTGTGATAGCATCTTTGATTCCCATTCTTTCACCAGGTGCTTCTGCAGAGCACGCAACTCCTACTTTAGCGAAAGAAACCAAACTCTCCAACATCTTTGCTTCCATGTTCGGCTGACTTCTGGATCTCTCATTGTTTTCACAAATTTGTTCGAGCAAGCGAGAATCGAGAATCTCCTTCAACCGTTCAGGTAGTGCCATGTTACAGAAATTGTGAAGGTTTAAGCCGCCATGAAACATAGCATCCGTTGGCCTCCTTCCGGTGATCATCTCCAAGAGCAGAATCCCATAGCTGTATATATCACCTTCTGGAGACACAGCCCCACCCATACCATATTCTGCAGCAATTTGTTATGATGTCAATACTTCTTTTAATGCCAACCATTTGTTTTTAGCTCTAATTACGAGTTGAGATTTGAGATTGTGCAACTTATTTAATAAGAAATTTAATAGTTGTTAACATGAAAATAGCAATGTTACAAATTATAAATTAAATCAATAAGATTTCGTTAAATTACAATTATGATTTTCAACAGAAGAGAGATTTATAAAATTTTACCTGAGGGAACATAACCAATTGTTCCTTTCATCACTGAGGAACTTGCTTGATCATTACCCATAGTGTCTGTGTCGCTAGACAGGAGCTTAGCCAATCCAAAATCGGTGACATGTGCAACCATGTCATCATCAAGAAGAACATTGGAAGGCTTTAGATCACAGTGGACAATTACCGCCTCACAATTATGATGAAGGTTATCTACTGCGTTGGCTACATCAATGGCTATGTCTAACCTTTGAACAAAGTTCAAATACCTTGACTCATGTTGCTCATGAAGCCAACTGTCCAAACTACCCTTAGGGATGAATTCGAAAACTAAAGCCTTGAAATCATTGCCTTGGTAATCAATGCTTGAGCAGGAAGTTTTAATTTTGAGAAGATTCCGATGTCGAACTTTCCTCAAAGCCTTGCATTCAACCGTGAAGCTCTTTGCAGCGCCACGGTTTTGAAGGTTTAGTACCTTCACTGCAACAGGTTTTTCTTGCCGATGAAGAACTCCTTTATACACAGAGCCAAAACTTCCCACACCAATCAAGTTGGAAGATGAAAAACCACCAGTTGCTTGCAGAAGCTCTTTGTAGGATACTCGCAAGTAGCTATGACCCAACAAAGCTGTAGGGATAAACTTCTTTCCAGACCTTTTTCTGCAACAACAAATGAAAAGAAGCACGACCAAAATAGAGGCAATTAGAATGCCAAGGATCAAAATAATGATGGCTTTGGTCGATAGAGCATTCCCCTTTTTCCTTGGCTTCGGATTTATGCACTTTGGGAGCTTTATTTCAGGTATCCCTCCACAAAGATTTTTGTTTCCCACAATTGAAAATCCATTAGATTTATTGAAAACCCCTCTTTTCGGAACTTCACCCTCGGTGATTGAAAGAAAGGTTCAAACTGCTTAAAAATGGAAGTTTTTCTAGTTTATGTGGTATGGTACCTGATAGATTGTTGTGAGAAAGATTTAATAATTCAAGAGATCTCAAAAAGCCAAAAGACAAGGGAATGCTACCTTGGAAGAAGTTTCCTACCATATCAAATGCTGCTAATTCATAACACTCACCAAGTGTCTTTGAAATTTCACCAGACAATTTATTTTCATAAACATATAATTCTACCAAGTTCTTTAGATTACCAAAATCTGATGGAAGGGGACTGGTCAATGAGTTGTAAGACATGTTAACTACAATCAAATTTGTAAGAGCACCAAACAGTTGATCTGGTGTACTACCGCTAAGTTTGTTTTCGACAATATCCAAGTTTTGCATATTTTTGCAATTTCTAAGGGCAAGTGGAATTCTTCCTTCAAAATTGTTATTATATAATTGAAGATCAAACAAACGAGAAAAGTTACCAATAAAGGATGGGATTTCACCAAAAAAGTTATTCCAACCAATGAACAATCTTTCAAGATTTTGAAGCTTCCCAATAGAAGTTGGAAGGGTACCCGTTGGGGCAGTTATCCTCATATCTAGAAGATTTAGGCCCACAAGATTACCAATTTCATCCGGAATATTTCCAGAGATCTAGTTCCATCCCATATGAAGTATGCTGAGCTGGATTGATAAGTTGCCTATGGATGGTGGCAATAAGCCACCTAATCGATTACTCTGTAGATTCAAAAATTGTAATAGGCTACAATTGCTCAAAGAGGAAAGAAAATCCAAGTCTCTTGCCTTCCCATTTCCAAAGTAGTTGTCGCCTATGTTGAACCATTCAAGATTCTTGAGGTTTCCCAAATCTTTAGGAACAGATCCACTGATACCAGTCACATTGATGTGAAATAACTCCAGATTAGACATATTAGATATTGACTTTGAAATAGATCCAATTAATTGATTTTGTCCAATATTGAAGTGTCGAAGATTTGGAAAAGGAATGCCTACTATATTTGCAAGACTCCCTGAGAAATTGTTCAAACCCAAGTCGATCATTTCCAAGAAAGGAACAACATTAAGAGATCCCGCTTTTAGACTTTCAGACCAAGAATAAGGAACAACACTTCCAAGAATTAATGAAATTTTATAATTTCATGAATCCAGACCGCTTTTAGTACGATTAATTCAATAGTTGACTTAAGAGATCCCGTCTGAGACGGTGATCTAGAAAAACTTGTCTTTGGTTGTTGGCTCCAGCTGCAGGGAGAAGACTTCCATTTCTAAAAAGGAAACTACATTGCAAGTTTTATGGTACTAAATTATTACTATTAAATTAATTTTCGTAGCTTCTGATGCATAAATGTTACTATAAGAGATTCGCTAAATTAATAAAAAAGTTTCTGAATTATATGCTTTTTTATAATTAAATTTTGTTGAAATATTCAAAAATAAAACTAAATACTTTCAGAGGAAATCGAGCATAAAAAAAGGCAGAACAAGTGGAGCAACAAAGCTTCTGTGTATTAATAATGGAGGTCACAATAGTTTTCAACAGGAAAGAGAAAATAATAGGACAAGCAGTAGTGGTAGAGATGAGCCATGTTTTATACCTTTTCTCCCTTCCAATGCACTTAGAGGGAAGCCAGTGACATGCATGTGGCCTGGCTTTGGACAAAATAACTGTAATTGAAAAAGAAATGTAAAAACCTTAAAAATTCAACAAAGTTTTATATTTTTATCATACTTAATTAAGTTATTTATTTATTTACAATCCAATTGATCAATCCCTATTATTTTATTTTATCTAATTAAATACTTATTTAGTAATTGAAGTTAATCAGCACGTCTTGTCAAATTTCATGTATACATAAGGCAATTGTTGGAAATAACATTTGTTATATTTTCTTTACAAGATAAAAGTTCAATTAGGTAAAATAAAAGAATAGACGCTCAACTTAACACAAATAAAAAAGAAATTAATTGAAAACCATAAAAATATAAGAATTTATTACAAAATTGTATTGATTATACTTAATAAATCGAAGCTAGCAGCGAAATTTCTCCACAATCCTATCCATAATTTTCCAAAGTAAATTAACAAAGAGAAAAAGTTACTTTAATCAAGCCGGTAAGAAACATACTAATTTGATGTAATATAAATTTGCTGAATCCAAGACCTTCGATCATCTCAAATATAATTGAATTATGAGAAAATTGGGATCCAGAATTGAATAAGTTGAAATTAGCTGGGGAGAGGAATTGAATTGAGCAACAAGCAGATTTAACTGTCCATGTCCTCCCAATTCGCTTACCACTGCCAAAAAAGGCTTCAGAATTGGTTGGCTAAAGGCCTCATCATTATAGCTGAAGACTACTCGTTTGCCCCTGCTGGAAATTCCATCAAAGAGAGGTTCACATGGAAGATCAGAACGTTGGAAAGACTAACATTGACTGTGTAAGTCTTCTCCCAAAAAGGACAGGTCTTCGCTACAAGAAACCACTACGAAACTGAACCTTGTCTTCTCTTCTGTTTTTGACTTTTCAGACCAAGAATAAGGAAATATAGTTGACTTAAGAGATCCCGTCTAAGACGGTGGTCCAGAAAAACTTGTCTTTGGCTGAAGGACATGGTGGCTTCAACTGCAGGGAGAAGACTTCCTTTACTAGAACGGAAACTACATTGCAAGTTATATAGTATTAAATTAAATTTTCATAGCTTCTGATGCATAAATGTTGCTGCAAGAGATAAGCTAAAATAATAAAAAGTTTCTGAATTATATGTTTTTTTACCATTAAATTTTGTTGAAATATTCAAAAATAAAACTAAATAATTCAGAGGAAATCAAACATAAAAAAAGCGGAACAAATGGAGCAACAAAGCTTCTGTATATTAATAATGGAGGTCACAATAGTTTTCAACTGGAAAGAGAAAATAATAGGACAAGCAGTAGTGGTAGAGATGGGCCTGGCTTTTGACAAAATAACTGTAATTGAAAAAGAAATATAAAAACCTTATAAATTCAACAAAGTTTAATATTTTTTATCCTACTTAATTAAGTTTTTTTTATTTACATTCCAATTGATCAATCCCTATTATTTTATTTTATATAATTGAATACTTATTTAGTAACCCGAGTGTAATAAACTTTATATACAATGATAACTTCACATATATATGAAATGTAACGTGACGTTCTAACTAAACCAGGTAAGAATTAATGATAGGGAATTTATTGTGGTGTGATAAGTCACATCCTCAATTCTTATTATGCTTAATTAGCACGTCTTGTCAAATTTCATGTACACATAAGGCAGTTGCTGAAAATAACATTTGTTATATTTTCTTTACAAGATAAAAGTTCAATTAGGTAAAATAAAAGAATTGATGCTCAACTTAATACAAATAAGAAAGAATTTAATTGAAAACCATAAAATTATAAGAATTTAATTATGAAATTGTATTGATTATACTTAATAAATCAAAGCCAGGAGGGAAATTTCTCCACAATCCTATCTATAATATTCGAAGGTAAATTAACAAAGAGAAAAAAGTTACTTTAATCAAGCCGGTAAGAAACATACTAATTTGTCTTCTCTATCAACCCTATCAACCCCCCTCCCTTTTTGTTCTATAAAGCATAAGAGCACACAGAGCTGAGTTATGGAGCAATATTGACAACATTTGTCCAAAGAGGAATCTCTTTGATGGGGCTTTTGTCACCCTTTGTAGGCTCGGAATCAATGCATATTGGTTATGCTGGCAAGCAATGTGGAAAATTTGGCAACTTGAGGACATCTTTAAAATCAAGTATTTCCTTTTGTTTAGAAACTGAAATTTGTCTTCTCTTTTGTTTTTGACTTTTCAGACCAAGAATAAGGAACAACACTTCCAAGAATTAACGAAATTTTATAATTACATGAATCTAGACCGCTTTTAGTACGACTAATTCAATAGTTGACTTAAGAGATCCCCGTCAGAGACGGTGATCCAGAAAAACTTGTCTTTGGTTGAAGGACATGTTGGCTCCAGCTACGGGGAGAAGACTTCCATGACTCTAAAGGAAACCACATTGCAAGTTTTATAGTACTAAATTATTACTATTAAATTAAATTTTCATAGCTTCAGATGCATAAATGTTACTATAAGAGATTCGCCAAATTAATAAAAAGGTTTCTGAATTATATGCTTTTTTACAATTAAATTTTTTTGAAATATTCAAAAATAAAACTAAATACTGTCGAACGAAATCGATCATAAAAAATGCAGAACAAGTGGAGCAATAAAGCTTCAGTATATTAACAATATAGGAATGTTTAATAAGAGTTGAGACTTGAGATTGTGCAACTTATATGTTTAATAAGAAGTTTAATAGTTGTTAACATGAAAATAGCAATGTTACATATTATAAATTAAATCAATAAGATTTAGTTAAATTACAGTTATGATTTTCAACAGGAGAGATTTATAAATTTTTACCTGAGGGAACATAACCAATTGTTCCTTTCATCGTTGAGGAACTTGCTCGATCAATACCCATAGTGTCTGTGTCTGTAGACAAGAGCTTAGCCAATCCAAAATCGGTGACATGTGCAACCATGTCATCATCAAGAAGAACATTGGAAGGCTTTAGATCACAGTGGACAATTACCACCTCAAAATTATGATGAAGGTAATCTATTGCGTTGGCTACATCTATGGCTATGTCTAACCTTTGAACAAAGTTCAAATACCTTGACTCATGTTGCTCATGAAGCCAACTGTCCAAACTACCCTTAGGGATGAATTCGAAAACTAAAGCCTTGAAATCATTGCCTTGGTAATCAATGCTTGAGCAGGAAGTTATAATTTTGAGAAGATTCCGATATCGAACTTTCCTCAAAGCCTTGCATTCAACCGTGAAGCTCTTTGCAGCGCCACGGTTTTGAAGGTTTAGTACCTTCACTGCAACAGGTTTTTCTTGCCGATGAAAAACTCCTTTATACACAGAGCCAAAACTTCCCAAACCAATCAAGTTGGAAGATGAAAAGCCACCAGTTGCTTGCAGAAGCTCTTTGTAGGATACTCGCAAGTAGCTATCACCCAACAAAGCGGCAGGGACAAAGTTCTTTCCAGACCTTTTTCTGCAACAACAAATGAAAAGAAACACGACCAAAATAGAGGCAACTAGAATGCCAAGGATCAAAATAATGATGGCTTTGGTCGATAGAGCATTTTGTTTTTCCCTTGGCTTCGGATTTATGCATTTTGGGAGCTTTATTTCAGGTATCCCTCCACAGAGATTTTTGTTTCCCACAATTGAAAATCCATTAGATTTATTGAAAACCCCTCTTTTCGGAACTTCACCCTCGAAGTGATTGAAAGAAAGGTTCAAACTGCTTAAAAATGGAAGTTTTGCTAGTTCATGTGGTATGGTACCTGATAGATTATTGTGAGAAAGATTTAAAAATTCAAGAGCTCTCAAAGAGCCAAAAGACAAGAGAATGCTACCTTGGAAGAAGTTTCCTGCCATATCAAGTGCCGCTAATTCAGAGCACTCACCAAGTGTCTTTGGAATTTCACCAGACAATTTAATTTCATAAACATATAATTCTACCAAGTTCTTTAGATTACCAAAATCTGATGGAAGGGGACCGGTTAATGAATTGTAAGACATGTTAACCACAATCAAATTTGTAAGAGCACCAAACAGTTGATCTGGTATACTACCGCTAAGTTTATTTTCGGTAATATCCAAATTTTGCATATTTTTGCAATTTCTAAGGACAAGTGGAATTCTTCCTTCAAAATTATTACTATATAAAAGAAGATCAAACAAACGAGAAAGGTTGCCAATAAAGGATGAGATTTCACCAAAAAAATTATTCCAACTGATGAGCAATCTCTCAAGATTTTGAAGCTTCCCAATAGAAGTTGGAAGGGAACCCGTTAGGGCAGTTCTCCTCATATCTAGAAGATTTAGGCCCATGAGATTACCAATTTCATCCGGAATATTTCCAGAGATCGAGTTCCATCCTATATAAAGTATGCTGAACTGGATTGATAAGTTGCCTATGGATGGTGGCAATAAGCCACCTAATCGATTACTCTGTATATTCAAAAATTGTAATAGGCTACAATTGCAAAAAGAGGAAAGAAAATCAAAGTCTCCTACCTTCCCATTTCCATAGTAGTTGTCGCCTATGTGAAACCATTCAAGATTCTTGAGGTTTCCCAAATCTTTAGGAACAGATCCGCTGAAACTATTGTAAGTAAGATCCAATGTCTCCAGATTAGACATATTAGATATTGACCTTGGAATAGTTCCAATTAATTGATTAAATCCAATACTAAAAACTCGAAGATTTGGAAAAGAAATACCTATTACAGCTGCAAGACTCCCTGAGAAATTGTTGATAGCCAAGTCAAACATTTCCAAGGAAGAAAGATTGTGAACTGACAGAGGAACAGTACCAGCCAGGCTGTTGGCACCGAGAAGAAGAATTCTCAAGTTTACGGCCCTGCCCAGAGCATTAGGGATATTTCCCTCCAAATGATTATCAGCAAGCGAGAGCTTCCACAATGATGAAATGTTTCCTAAAGAAGATGGAATACCCCCAACCAATTTGTTGGCACCCAAGTAGAGGATATTGAGTTTCGGTAAATGACCCAACTGGAAAGGAACTTGACCAGTCAGGTTATTATACGTTAAATCAATTCTTGTGAGGTTTAAGCAATTGGCAAGCTCTACAGGGATTCTTCCATGGAGATTATTCTGGAACAGCTCAAAAACACGCAGCCGCCTTAGGTAGCCAACTTCCTTTGGTACATTACCTTGCAATCTATTATCAGACATATTGAGTCCTCTGAGGAAGGTCAAATTGCCAATCGAAGGAGATAAGGACCTAGTTAGTTTTAAACCATCCAAGTCCAGACCAGTGACCCTTTGGTAGCGATGACCACATGTAACACCTTGCCACAAACAGAAGTGGAGAGAAGCATTCCATGAATCCAGAGCTCCTGGATAAGCACTGACAAGCTGATCCTTTATAGAAAGCAAAGCTATTCTGTCAGTTTCGTTCCCCATGGCCGATGCAAATTTCAGGGATCTTGGCACCAATAATCTGAGTATAATGACGAAGCCAACAAGCAAGTTAATCTCAAGGATGCATATGTTTCCTAAGCATGATTTACCCATTTTCTTTGAAGAAAATTAGCTGGGGAGAGGAATTGAATTCAGGAACAAGCAGATTTAACTTTCCATGTCCTCCCAATTCTCTTACCACTGCCAAAAAAGGCTTCAGAATTGGTTGGCTATAGGCCTAATCATTATAGCTGAAGACTACTCGTTTGCCCTTGCTGGAAATTCCATCAATGAGAGGTTGGAAAGTTTCAAAGAAAATCCATGTCACGCCCCAGACCCGAGACATGACAGACGCCGCATACATGTAAGGTATAATCCCACAGACATGCAAGGCTCTAAAATATATATCTTAAACTATTACTAAAATAGATTGATATACTTGAAGAATTTAGTGATTTATAAACTATATATGTTGACAGAATTTCCAAATATCATAATTCGACAATATTCAAAATTAAATCTCCAAAACCATAAAGCTACTAAGTCAAGATAAAAGTCTGAATACTAATTAAGATGGCTCGATGTTCATAATATTTAAATAAATCCTAAATAATTTAAGTGCTACTAAATTAAACATCACTCTCCAAAGTTCTCGCGTGGTTGACCAAATCACAACCTGAAAAAATTTGAAGGAAGGGGTGAGTCCAACTACTCAGCAAGTAACTAACATCCTTTCAGCCGGATTAAGCATGCTTAAACATTCAGGGCAAAATATCATTTACAAATGTCAAGACAAAATATTGGGT
Source organism: Theobroma cacao (assembly GCF_000208745.1). Taxonomy (NCBI): domain Eukaryota; kingdom Viridiplantae; phylum Streptophyta; class Magnoliopsida; order Malvales; family Malvaceae; genus Theobroma; species Theobroma cacao. The sequence continues at coordinate 1,078,798 of NC_030859.1, forward strand.
AATCTTTTTTTGGAATCACATACTTCAAAATTTGCGCATTCAAATAATAGAACAAATATATTCACCATATTTAACTTTTAATGGTCTCCTGTAACGTGCTACGACCACACTTAACCCCTGTAGCATAGGTCAGAAATAGAACCACAATTAACCCCGGTGGCACGAGTCAGAAGCATATCAAAAGCAACCATTGGCTGCACTGAACAGATATCACAGATACTACTATTCTGTAACCGGTAGTGCGGGTGGGAGATCGATCTCTAATTACAGAATACATGTCGACATGGCCAACATTTAAACCCAATTGGCAGGATCATAACATAGTCATACTAATAGACAAAACAAAATATATTTTCTAATTACCCAAGTTCACAAAACGATAATATTCACTTTCACAAAACTCATATCATGCACATCAAAAGCATATTCGTTTCAGACTAAATATTTATATTTATATTCACAAAAACATATATGCATACATTATACAAAGTCATAAACAAATTTCAAAATCAGAAATCACATTTTGCATAAACTACATTCTAAATCCAACATATAAACTTATATACATATACATTTTGCATGCTTAATCCGATTTTAATAAATCATAGGAAAAATATTATATCTCATGTACAAATTCAGATTGAGGCTAATTTTTAAGGTGTAAAAACACCGAAGGGATATCAGTCACTTACATGATCTCGTAATTTTACTTTCAAGTAGAAATTTCGAAAATCCTCATAGAAGCCTAATATTTCAAGAAACACATACAAAAATCATAACTAAATTTGTAAACAGATCCTACAAGACGACTTTTCGTTGACCATCCTAAGCACTTAGGGTGTGTAGCGACTCCTATTACAATTTATGAACTTTTTTTTTTTGTTAATAAGGTAATATATTATTATTATTTATATTTTTGAATTAAACAAAATTTCCAGTAAGGTTGAGAATTAAACTTAATCATAAAATCAGTAAGGACTTTAAATTTCAGATAGAGAAATAATACTAATTTCACTTGTAAAAATCATATTTGTAATTAATTTCATAAATTTTGATATTTTAATAAAATCTACTAATTCAATAAATAAATTTATAAAATATAAAGATACACACTTCTTAACATAAAAATACAGTAAAAATCACATATCCAATATTTATGAAATTTACAATAGAATTTATCACATAATAATTAAAATCGAATTTTTAAAACAAATTTAAAAAAAAGAAATTTTCTGTTTTCTGGAATTTCCAGAATCTGGATGGTCATTTGGCTTACTTCAAGCTCTCATATCTTTTAACCCGAGTTATATCCAGTGATGAAATCAACACCAATTTAAAGTATGCATATCATACTACAAGACCAAAATTTGTTTCGATTAAAAAGACCACAAGATTCCTAAGTTTCGAAAGCCAAAATTCAAGAAATCATCACAGAAATACCCAGATTTCTGGGTTTCCAGTATCAATGAGCCTACTTTGAGGCTT
>NC_030859.1:1093669-1139644 GCF_000208745.1 Theobroma cacao
CTGCACTGAACAGATATCACAAATACTACTATTCTGTAACCGGTAGTGCGGTTGGGAGATCGATCTCTAATCACAGAATACATGTCGACATGGCCAACATTTAACCCCCATTGGCAGGGTCAGAGCATAGCCATACTAGGAGACAAAACAGAAATATATATTTTTAGATTACCCAAAGTTCATAATACAGTATATCAAATTTCTCAAGCATATCTCATACACCTCAAAAGCATATTCGTTTCAGACTAAATATTTATATTTATATTCGCAAAAACATATACGTATACATTATACAAAGTCATATACAAATTTCAAAATCAGAAATCACATTTTGCATAAACTACATTCTAAATCCAACATATAAAACTTAGATACATATACATTTTGTATGCTCAACTCGATTTTAATAAATTGTTGGATAAAATATTATATCTCATGTACAAATTCAGATTGAGGTTAATTTTTAGGGTGTGAAAACACCGAAGGGATATCAGTTACTTACATGATCTCGTAAATTTTACTTTCAAGTAGCAAATCCGAAAATCCTCTTAGTAACCTAATATTTCGAGAAACAAAAATTAGAACTGAATTTGCAAACAGATCCTACAATGCGACTTTTCGTTGACCATCCTAAGCACTTAGGGTGTGTAGCGACTTTTATTACAATTTAGGAACATTTTTGGTTAATAAGGTAATATTTTATTATATATATTTTGAATTAAAAGAATTTCAAATAAATTTGAGAATTAAACTTAAATCATAAAATCAGTAAGGATTTTAAATTTCAGATAGAGAAATAATACTAATTTCACTTGTAAAAATCATATTTGTAATTAATTTCATAAATTTTGATATTTTAATAAAATCTACTAATTTAATAAATAAATTTATAAAATATAAAGATACATACTTCTTAACATAAAAATACAGTAGAAATCACATATCCAATATTTATGAAATTTACAATAGAATTTATCACATAATAATTAAAATCAAATTTTTTAAAACAAATTTAAAAAAAGAAATTTTCTGTTTTCTGGAATTTCCAGAATCTGGATGACCATTTGGCTTACTTCAAACACTTATAATTCTTAACCCGAATTATTTCCAATAATAAAATCAACACCAATTTGAAGTATTCATATCATACTACAACACCAAAATTTTTTTTGATTAAAAAGACTACAAAATTCTCAAGTTTCGAAAGCCAAATTTCTCAAAATCGTCACAAAAATACCTAGATTTCTGAGTTTCCAGTATCATCGTGTCTATTTTGAGGTTTTAATTCTCTTAACACAGGAAGCCTCTAACCAAGACATTGACGCCCAATTAAACATCTAATTTCATACTACAAAAGCCCTCAAAAAAACGACCAAAAACGTTGCCGGAATATTGAGTTTCGGTGACCTAAAATTGGGTTGTCAAAACTGTTGAAAAATCAAGTTCCCAATTAACTTTAAAAATTCATATCTTCCTAACCATAAGGCCAAACGAGATGCTACAAAAGCCATTGGAAAGATCTTTTCAAGGCCTTTCCATTGGTACCCATCATGTTACCGGAAAGTCATCAGAAAAGTGACGGATTTAAATAAAAAAATATATATATCTAATTTAGGGTTTTTTTGTACCCAAATTATGAAAATATAATTCCCAAACATACCTTAATCAGCAATATCTTTCCCTCTCATCTGTCTTTCTTCTTCCCTGATATTAAGCCTTTCTGACTGTGTGTTGTTTGAATCTGATGAATGAACTAACGTAAGTTATTGTCTGTTCTTTTAAAACTTATAAACTACCTAACCCCACTAACTTAAACGTGATAAATAAACTGACCCTTAATCTCACTAACTTAAATGTGATAATAAAACTGACTTAATTAAACTTCTTCTTTTACTTAAAGACCATTTTTTCTATTTTTTTTTATTTATTAAGACACCCAAGGTCATAATTGTAAATAAATAAAATACTAAAATAATATCTACTTATTATCTTTATAAAACTATAGCTTAATAATTTTAATTTAATTTTTTTTTATATTAAATACTTTGTGAGGGGTATTACAATCCAAGAATGGAACAGAATAATGAGGAAGACGACTTCTTCATTTTTGTGGCAACGCCATTTAGCACTGAAAGCAAGAAAAAAAATAAAATAAAGACAGTGCAACATGACACCGAGCCGCCGCACCTCTGACGTTGTGGGCTGCCCGTAACACTGACACCCAAATACAAAGGCAGCACGTGGCCACACCCAAATAAAATAATGCATGTTACTGTAAGGGTTACACTAAAATAATAAAAGAGTTCTTGAATTGTTGAATCGGCCAAGAGAAAAGTTACTTTGATCAAGCCGGTAACACATATACTAACTTGATGTAATAAATTGTTGAATCCAGGACCTTTAGCCTTCACAAAGATAATTGAATTATCAGAAAATTGGGATGGTGAAGTGAATAAGTTGAAATTTTCGATGCTAACTCTAGTTGATAGTTGCATAATTGGCAGATAATTGTAAAGGTCTCTTGACTCTAGAGGGGATGGTAAAGGAAAACCAAGCACCACTAGTCAGAAATGTATCTGTTTCAATTTCTGAAGCCAATTCTTTTGAAATTCCTGAAAAATAATCCTAGTCTAGATGATCTGAATACATGCCAACATAGGCTTGCTGCTGCTGCTGCCTATCTTCTGTTCCCTCTATTTCCGAAGCAACCTTGCCTTAGTTGCATGCGGTTCTGTGGTAGCATTATCTTTGATTCCCGTTCTTTCACAGGTGCTTCTGCCGAGAACGCAGCTCCGACATTAGTGAAGGAGACCAAGCATTCCCTTATCTGCCCTTCTATGTTCCGTTGACTTCTCAGTCTCCGCCTTTTTTCACCAATTTCTTCAAGCAATCGAAAATGGAGAATGTCCTTCAACCGTTCTGGCAGTGTCCTTTGACAGAAATTATGAAGCCTTAAGCCACCATGAAACATATCATCTGCTGGTCTCCTCCCCGTAATCATCTCCAACACAAGAATCCTATAGCTGTAATCAAGGCTATGATTCTACAGAATGTTTTGATAAGCCAATTCATTTAACAAAATTAAATAAATATCTGAATATAAAATGACGAAAGGAGTATCTGATAAGGTTATTTGGAAACTGGTTTCTGTAAAAGTTTGTGTACTAAGTAAATATTTTCTCTGTATCCTTCCAATTAAGTTGGTATCGAAGGAGCAAATGTTAGTCTATGATGTTGCTATATGAAATTTTGTAGCTGAGGGCTGCTGTAGGAGTTTCCTTACAAGAAAATTTTCTTGCATCAGAGGATCAAGTAAGCCTGCTTAATAGAGCTAACCAGTAGTTCATGTAATATATGTACAATAATGACTAAAGAGCGAGACTTCCTTGTTTATTGCTGTCTAGGACAGGGCAGGCATGCGACTTTGGTAAAGTAAACATATGCAAATTTCAGGGATCCTGGTACCAATAAGCTGAGTGAAATAACAAAGCAAATAAGCAAGTTAAATCTCAACGATGCATGTGTTTCCTAAGCATGATTTACCCATTTTCTTTGAAGAACATTAGCTTGGGAGAGGAAGTGAATTGAGCAGCAAGCAGGTTTGTGTCCATGTCCTGCCAATTCTCTTACCCCAGCCAAAAAAGGTTTCAGAATTGGTAGGCTATAGGCCTAATCACTATAGCTGAAGACTACTAGCTCGCCCCTGCTGGAAATACCATTCATGGGAGGTTCACATCTAAGTAATTGAACGTAGGAAAGAAATAACATTGACTGTGAAAGTCTTCACCCAAAGGGGACGGGTCTTCATTACAAGAAAACTTTCCCCCACAGATTAGAAACAGAACTTTGTCTTCTCTTTTGACCAAGAACAGGAACTACGCTACCAAGAATTAATAAAATTTTATAATTACATGAATCTTGATTGCTTTTAGTGCCAGTAGTTTAACATTGATCACTTTCATACCTAGTCTAGAAAAACTTGTCTTCGGCAGAAGGACATGTTGGCTCTAGCTGTAGGGAGAAGACTTCCATGACGAAATGGGAAACTACTAAAGTTTTATGGTACTAATTATTACTGTTAAATTAAGTTGTGACAGCTTCTAATCTATGAATGATACTATAAGACTTACCCCAAAATAATAAAAACAATTCTTGAATTATAATATGCATTTTTATATTTTGATCATATTTAATTAATTTTTTTCTTTTTTATTTTATATTCAATTGAAACTTATTTTTTTTTATTTTTTTTTCAATTGTGCTCTTCTCTTTTAACAGAAACGTAACGAATAATATATCTAGTGCCGTTTGCTACATGCATGAAATTTAATGAAAGTGTATTGACCGAACGCAACAAGGATTGATGATATGGAATTTTTGTTGATGATACGTGTCAAAACACAAGGATTAATGATGATAAACTTTCATCGATATTACGTGTCATATCCTCAATTTTTATTGTGTCTAATTAATACGACCCGTCATATTTAAAAATGAAAACTCAATTGAATAGAATAAAAAAATAAAGGTTCATTTGGATGCAAATAAAACATAAGACTTTATTGGATACGATTAAAATATTGAGACTCATAGATCCCGTCTACGACGGTGGTCTAGAAAAACTTGTCTTTGGCTGAAGCATATGTTGGCTCCAGCTGCAGGGAGAAGACTTCCATGACTAAAAAGGAAACTACATTGCAAGTTATATAGTACTTTTTTTTTAAAAGGCAATATATAGTACTAAATTATTACTATCAAATTTAATTTTCATAGCTTCTGATACATAAATGTTACTACAAGAAATGCACTAAAATAAAAATTTTCTAAATTACATGCTTTTTTACAATTAAATTTTGTTGAAATATTCAAAAATAAAACTAAATAATTTCAGAGGAAATCGAGCATATAAAATGCAGAACAAGTGGAGCAACAAAGCTTCTGTATATTAATAATGGAGGTCACAATAGTTTTCAATAGGGAAGAGAAAATAATAGGACAAAGGAGTAGTGGTAGAGATGGGCCATGTTTCAACCGTTTCTCCCTTCCAGTACACTTTGTGGGAAGCCAGTGACATGCATGTGGCCTGGCTTTTGACAAAGTAATTGTAGTTGAAAAAGAAATATAAAATCCTTAAAAATTCAACAATTTTTTATATTTTTATGGTACTAAATTAAGTTTTTTTTATATTTGTAATCAAATTGATCAATCCTTTTTTTCTTATTTTACTCAATTAAATACTTATCTTGTAACAAAAGTGTAATCAACTTTATATGCAGTGATAGCTTCATATATACATAAAATTTAACATGACATGCTAACTAAATACACTAAGAACTAATGCTAAGGAATTTCTTGTGATATGATAAGTCACATCATCAATTCTCATTATGCTAAATCAGTACGTCTTGTCAAATTTCATGTACACAAAAGGTAGTTGTTGGAAATAACATTTGTTATATTTTCTTTATAAGATAAGAGTTCAATTAGGTAAAACAAAAGAATAGATGCCCAACTGAATACAAATAAAAAATAATTTGAAAACCATAAAAATATAAGAATTTAATTACGAAAATGTATAGATTATATGTAATCAATCAAAGCCAGTAGGGAAATTCCTCCACAATCCTATCTATAATTTTCCAAAGAAAACCGACAAAGGGATAAGTCACTTTAATCAAGCCGGTAAGATATACACTAATTTGATGTAATATAATTGCTGAATCCAAGATCTTTGACCATCTCAAATAAAATTGAAGTGTCAGAAAATTGGGATCATGAATTGAATAAGTTGAAATTTTCACATGTGCGTATATGAAGTATGTATATTATTTATCTATGCTAGTATTACTCTAGTTCAAACACTTTTAATTGCATGCATTAGTGCTGGTATGATCTTCCTAATGCCGTATGTAATTTTTTTTCTTTCTTTTTGTTCAAAAATGAATTTTTTACTCTCAAAAAGAAATAAAAAGGTTTAATCTCCTTTCAATCCTAATAAAAATGTTTCAAATTTCTAATTTCTTTATTTCTTATGAAATGCTAAAAAGAACTTATTTACTACCAATAATACAGATTGAATGCAAGATTTTCCAGAAATATAAAATTTCTGCAGACAATCCTAGTTTAAACGATTTTCAGACATGCAAAAAATTGAGTAAAAATTCGATTCTGATTCACCAGCTGCTATTGAAATACCTTTACTGTTAAAATGGAGTTACGACCATTAAGTTAGTTTTAAACATCTTTTCAGGACCCAGTTTGGAAAATTACTTCCCTGCCTCTATGCTGCTCAGTTTACTGTTTCTCCATGTTTGTAGAAGGAATTATTTCCTACTGTACTTACTGAGGATTGTCTATAAAACGAGGTTGTACCCACAGGCAGTGTCTGCTGATGTGTGTGTAGTTTAAGATATGAAATCTGGACCATTAGAATAGCTAATTCCTAACATGTTACGCTAATGTAAGGATCAAGCGTGATAGGTTCATTGTTCTCTCTAGTTTTTCTAACGCATTCTATAGCTGAGAAGTATTTTGGTGATGATATCGGAATAGATTCTGTTGATTGTTGTCTCCAAAGCAAATTGTTGTAGGTTGGGCAAATCGAAGCCGATATCATTATACAAATTTCCCTCAAGCTCATATTAGACAAAGCTTGGAAGCGATTCACTCTCATTCTGTAATTAAGCCAATGGAAAATATTGACTTCAGGAATAAAAAAAGGATAAAAGCAGACAAATATAAATATAAATTTCACACCACAAATACAGTTTTCACTTTCCAAAGCCAAGTCTTTTGAAATCACAGCAGACAATTCTAGTTCAAACGATTCTAAGACAAGCAAAACAAAGTTCAAATATCCATTCTTGACACAAAACATTGAGAACATTGAGTAGAAGTTTGCTTCCGATTCACCAGCTGCTGCTGCTGCCTATCTCCTGTCCCTTCTATGGATCCCAGTGCGAAGCAACCTTGCCTTGATAGCAAGTAGTTGTGTAATAGCATCTTTGATTCCCATTCTTTCACCAGGTGCTTCTGCAGAGCATGCAACTCCTATTTTAGTGAAAGAAACCAAACTCTCCAACATCTCTCTTTCCCTGTTCGGTTGACTTCTTGATCTCTCGTTGTTTTCACTAAGTTGTGCGAGCAAGTGAAAATCGAGAATCTCCTTCAACCGATCAGGCAGTGCCATCTTACAGAAATTGTGAAGGCTTAAGCCGCCATGAAACATACCATCCGTTGGTCTCCTTCTGGTGATCATCTCTAAGAGCAGAATCCCATAGCTGTAGATATCACCTTCTGGGGACACTGTCCCGCCCGTGCCATATTCTGCCACAATTTATTATAAACTCAATACTTCTTTAAATCTGTTTTTAGCTCTAATTAAGAGTTGAGACTTGATATTTTGCATCTATATTACTTAAAAGTTTTAATGGCTTTACAAAAATTTTTAACAATTTTAACACATGCATGCTAGCTCAAAGCTAGAGTGAGGAATTGGGAACTTTTTCAAATAATTTTTTCAGCTTAAGAGTATGGAGAGGGGATATTGTGTAATATCTCATTCCATGTCAGATCTAAATCTATCACTGCAAGCAATTTGAGCTTAACTTTTGAGAGTCGTGTGGCTTAGCTTTTAAGTTGTTGAGCTAGTGTTGAATGTTATAAATATATGGGGCTAGTTATCAAGACTAAGATTCTATAATATGTTCTGATAAGTCAAATCATTTAAAAAAGTATAATAAGCTGATAAAGCTTCCTTGACGATTTAAAAAACAGCTCATAAACAAAATTAAGAAAGATAAAGGAAGATATGAAAATTTTACCTGGGGGAACATAACCAATTGTTCCTTTCATCATTGAGGAACCTGTTTGATCATCGCCCATAGTGTCTGTGTCGCTAGACAGGAGCTTAGCCAATCCAAAATCAGTGACATGTGCAACCATGTCATCATCAAGAAGAACATTGGAAGGCTTTAGATCACAGTGGACAATTACCACCTCGCAATTGTGATGAAGGTAATCTGTTGCATTGGCTACATCTATGGCTATGTCTAACCTTTGAACAAAGTTCAAATACCTTGACTCATGTTGCTCATGAAGCCAACTGTCCAAACTACCGTTAGGGATGAATTCAAAAACTAAAGCCTTGAAATCATTGCCTTGGTAATCAATGCTTGAGCAGGAAGTTATAATTTTGAGAAGATTGCGATGTCGAACTTTCCTTAAAGCCTTGCATTCAGCTGTAAAGCTCTTTGCTGCGCCACGATTTTGAAGGTTTAGTACCTTCACTGCAACAGGTTTTTCTTGTTGATGAAGAACTCCTTTATACACAGAGCCAAAACTTCCCATACCAATCAAGTTGGAAGATGCAAAACCACCAGTTGCTTGCAGAAGCTCTTTGTAGGATACCCGCAAGTATCTATCACCCAACAAACCTGCAAGGATAAGCTTCTTTCCAGACCTTTGTCCCCAACAACAAATGAAGAGAAGCACGACCAAAACAGAGGCAATTAGAATGCCAAGGATCAAAATAATGATGGCTTTGGTCGACAAAGCATTCCCCTTTTTCCTTGGCTCCTGACTGATGCACTTTGGGAGCTTTATTTCAAGTATCCCACCACAAAGATTTTTGTTTCCCACAATTGAAAATGCACTAGATTGATTGAAAACCCCTCTTTTTGGAACTTCACCCTTGAAGTGATTGAAAGAAAGGTTCAAACTGATTAAAAATGGAAGCTTTTCTAGTTCATGTGGTATGGTACCTGATAGATTATTGTGAGAAAGATTTAACAATTCAAGAGATCTCAAAGAGCCAAAAGACGAGGGAATGCTACCTTGGAAGAAGTTTCCAGCCATATCAAGTATCGTTAATTCAGAACACTCGCCAAGTGTTTTTGGAATTTCACCAGACAATTTATTTTCATAAACATATAATTCTACCAAGTTCTTTAGGTTACCAAAATCTGATGGAAGGGGACCGGTCAATGAGTTGTAAGACATGTTGACCAAAATCAAATTTGTAAAAGCATTAAATAGTTGATCTGGTATACTACCGCTAAGTTTATTTTTGGCAATATCCAAGAATTGCATATTTTTACAATTTCTAAGGGCAACTGGAATTCTTCCTTCAAAATTGTTATTGTTTAAAAGAAAATCAAACAAGTGAGAAAGGTTGCCAATAAAAGATGGGATTTCACCTAAAAAGTTATTCCAACCGATAAACAATCTTTCAAGATTTTGAAGCTTCCCAATAGAAGTTGGAAGGGTACCCGCCAGGGCAGTACTCCTCATATCTAGAAGAGTTAGGCCCACAAGATTACCAATTTCATCAGGAATATTTCCATAGATCGAGTTCCATCCCATAAAAAGCATGCTGAGCTGGATTGATAAATTGCCTATGGATTGTGGCAATAGGCCAACAAATCGATTATTCTGTATATTCAAAAATTGTAATAGGCTACAATTGCTCAAAGAAGAAAGAAAATCCAAGTCTCTTGTCTTCCCATTTCCAAAGTTGTTGTCGCCTATATTAAACCATTTAAGATTCTTGAGGTTTCCCAAATCTTGAGGAACAGATCCGCTGAAACTATTGTCAATAATGTCCAATGCCTCCAGATTAGACATATTAGATATTGACCTTGGAATAGTTCCAATTAATTGATTAAATCCAACAAGAAATTCTCGAAGATTTGGAAAAGAAATACCTGTCATAGCTGCAAGACTCCCTGAGAAATTGTTCACAGCCAAGTCAATCTTTTCCAAGGAAGAAAGATTGTGAACTAAGAGAGGAAAAGAACCAGCCAGGTTGTTGACCCCGAGAAAAAGAATTCTCAAGTTTAAGGCCCTGCCCAGAGCATCAGGGATATTTCCCTCCAAATGATTATGAGCAAGCGAGAGCTTCCACAATGATGAAAGGTTTCCTAAAGAAGATGGAATACCCCCAACTAAATTGTTGGCACCTAAATTGAGTATGATGACGTTCGGCAAATCACCCAACTGGAAAGGAACTTCACCAGTGAGGTCATTATAAAATAAAGCAATCGCTTGGAGTTTTGAGCAATTGGCAAGCTCTACAGGGATTTTTCCATGAAGATTGTTTTGAAACAGGTGAAGAACGCGCAACCGCCTTAAGTAGCCAACTTCCTTGGGTATGTTACCTCGCAAGCTATTGTCAGACAGATTAAGTTTTCTGAGGAAGGTTAAATTGCCAATCGAAGGAGACAAGGATCCAGCTAATTTCAAACCATCCAAGTCCAGTGCAGTGACCCTCTGGTGGTGACGACCACATGTAACACCTTGCCATTCACAGAAGTGGAGAGAAGCATTCCATGAATCCAGAGCTCCTGCACCAACAAGTTGATCCTTTATAGAAAGCAAAGCTATTCTGTCAGTTTTGTTCCCCAAGGCGAATGCAAATTTCAAGGATCCTGCTACCAATAAGCTGAGTATAATAACAAAGGAAACAAGCAAGTTAACCATCTTCTTTGGAGAAAATTAGTTGGGGAGAGGAATTGAATTGGGCAACAAGCAGGTTTAACTGTCCATGTCCTCCCAAATTGGTTAGTGTTGATTGACTAAGAAATCTGGAAAAATGAATGAGCTAAAAAACAGAGAAGCTGAGAAAATTCTTATCGAGGAAAGAGAAAAATTCTTGATGAGCACAAAACAGTGTGCTGTACACACTCTTCATTTAACAAAGAGAAAAAATGGTATTTATAGGTGGTTACATAAGAGACAAAATAGACAGTGAGCTGATGACACCGGGTTCTCTAGAAACATCTAAAAGAATAGTGCATAGAGAGACAGCCACACCAACCTAACGTCTGCACAAGTAAAACGACACAGCATTTGAAAGAAAAAATATTGCTGATAAACAAAAAAAAGATCACACATAAAACTGATAAGCATCAACCGACGGAAGCCATTCTTTTTTTTGCAGCTATAAATTTCCTGTAACCATCAGCCTTTGAATCAGCTTAGCAGCAAGATGAAGCCATCTTTCAACAGTTAGCTATAGGCATAATCATCATAGCTGAAGACTACTCGTTTGCCCCAGCTGGAAATTTCATCCATGAGAGCTATACATATAAGTAAACGGACATGGAAAATCAGCGTCTACATCCAATCAGAACGTTAACAAGAAATAAAATTGACTGTCAAAGTCTTCCACCCAAAAAGGATGGTTCTTCGCTACAAGAAAACAGTCCCCCATAGATTAGAAACAGAACTTCTTCTTCTCTTTTGACCAAGAACAGGAACTACACTACCAAGAATTAATAAAATATTATAATTACATGAATCTTGAATGCATTTAGTACGAGTAGTTTAACATTGATCACTTTCCATAGCTAGTCTACAGTTGGCTCTAGAGCTCACCGGGTGAAGACTTCCATGACGAAAAGGTAAACGATATGGCCCATACTAAAGTTTTATAGTACTAAATTATTACTATTAAATTAAATTTTCATAGCTTCTGAATCTATGATATAAGAGTTCCATAAAAATAATAAAAATGTTTTCCGAACTATATGCTTTTTGTGTAATTAAGTTTTTATATCTTTATTGTACTCAATTAGTTTTTTTTTTATTTGTATTATTTGTATCCAATTAACCAATCTCTATTCTTTTATTTTACCCAATTAAATCTTTATCCCTTAACAAAAATGTAATAGATGTTATACGCAATGATAGCTTCACATATACATGAAATTTGTCATGTCATTTGCTGACAAAACACAACAATAATTAATAATATGGAATTTCTTGTGACATGATATATCACATCATCGATTTTGTTGTATTTAATCAATATATGCATCCCTTCAACTTTCATGTATACAACAAGTGAACAGTTGTTGGGAATATTGTTATATTTTCTTTTATGAGATAAGAGCTCAATTAGGTAAAATAATATATTATTTTATAGAACAGATGTTTAATTAGATACAAATAAAAAAATTAATTGAGTACAATAAAAATATAAAAATTCAATTACGAAAATTCATACACTTCAAAGTTTTTTTTATTATTAAGTCCAAGAGTTATCATTATATCAATTTGTATAGATTATACTTAATCAATCAAGCCAGCAGGAAAATTTCCCCATAGTCTTTAATAATTTTCCAAAGTAAATCGACAAAGAAAAAAGTTACTTTAATAAAGCCGAAAGAGAAAAGATACGAAAGAGAAAAGCCAGCTTAATCCCAACTCGCTTCAATCAGGAACCACCCATTCAATTGCTTAATCATTTTTCTTTTTCCCCAAAGTTGATAGAAAATTGAACGAGAATCAACTTTTCATTGATCCAAGACCCAGACCAACCGCCACTGGAGAAGTCTCGAAAAAGTCTTAATAAAGTAAGGGCCTTTTCTCACCATACTTTACCAACACTATGCTCGAACTCTCGTGTCTGCTTTTGACAATGGGGATTGCTTATGAAAGCAACTAGCCACAGAAATTTTTAGTTAAGATTAGTTCAGATTTATAATAATTTGATGTAATATATTGCTGAATCCAGGACCCTTGACCATCTCAGATATACTTGAATTATCAGAAAATTGGAATGGTGAAGGGATGTGAAAAAATTGAATTTTTCAAGTCTTGATTACAACATTATAGAGAGAAATTTATGTAAATAATGTTGAGAAAAACTCATCCAACATTCAAAATTACCTTAGTACATAATTTATTCACATGATGACTCATTCAACTCACTCAATATCATACTTAAGTTTAAACAATATCACGCAATGAAGGATTGGGTTTCACGGGAGAAGACTTCCATGACGAAATGGAAACTAAGTTGCCCACACTAAAGTTTTATGGTACTAATTATTAATATTGAGTTAAAGGCATAATGTTTAAAAAAGTCCTTAAAATATTTAAGAAAATTTAAATAAACATTTATTTTTTTTATTGAGCTCAATTAAACTTTTGTACTTTTATTTTGGGTCTAATAAGCCTTTATGTCTAATGATTGATAAATTGACATTAATCAAAATGTCACTTGTCATTTTATATCCATATGACATTAACATGACATTAATGTGGAGGATGAAAAAAGTCACATGGTCATGTTATCATGTTAAATTAACATATCACGTCATCATCAATTATAATATATCAACATACCATATCATGATTAATTATAATATGTTAGCATTTCACGTTAGCGTCATACGACACAAAATGATAATGGGTATTTTGACTAAGTTAATAATTAGTTATAAAGATTTATTTGACTTGATAGGAGGTTTAATGGCTATTAACATGAAAATAGCAATGCTACAGATTATAAGTCAAATTTGTAAGATTTTGTTAGAGTACAATTACAATTTTCAACAGAAGGAAGATATATAAAATTTTACCTAGGGGAACATAACTAATTGTTCCTTTCATTATTGAGGAACCTGTTTGATCATTACCCACAGTGTTTGTGTCGCTAGACAGGAGCTTAGCCAATCCAAAATCAGTGACATGTGCAACCATGTCATCATCAAGAAAAACATTGGAAGGCTTTAGATCACAGTGGACAATTACTACCTTGCAGTGTCACGCCTCAAACCCAAGGTTTTGAGACATAACAAACGTCACATACTTATGAGATGAATCCCATAAACATGTAAGGCAACAATATCATACTTAATCAAATATAATACTTCCACATTCTTTTCAAAATTTACACTTTACAAAATCTCAATTCTCCAAATATAATATTAAAATAAAATTCTCCAAAAGATACAAATTTCTCATTTAGCTAACATTTACTTAACAAACTAAAAACTGAATACTCATATCAAAGCTTATAAATATCCAAGGACATACATTAATCTATTTAACCAAAACTCTTGCCAAGCAAGTTTAACTCCCAAACATGCAAAATGTTGAAATGTATAAAATGATGAGATTATAGGAATGAGTACAACCACTTAGCAAGTAATTGACATCCCTTCAGCCGGGTTAAGCATGCTCAAAACATTTAGACTCAAAAATACTAATACACATATAGGTATCAAAATAGAATTTTTGATAATCTCATTCAAAAACATATATTTCAAAATTTCATTTTCAAATTACCAAAAAGTCAATATAATTTCACTTCAAATAACATAGCTAACAAAATTTTGAAACTTTCTAACAACAGAACAAAACATAATTTCACACTAATTTCATATTTTTATTGGTCTCCTGTAACATGTGGCATAGGTCAATAATATGACTACATTTAACCCTTGTGGCATAGGTCAATAATAAAACCACAAGTAACCACAGTAGCACGTGTCAAAATCAGAACCGCAGTTAACCCCAGTGGCATGCCCTAGTGGCATGAGTCAGAAGTATATCAAAAGCAACCATTAGCTACATTGAACAGATATCACAAATACCACTATTCTGTAATCGATGGTGCGGTTGAGAGATTGATCTCTAATCACAAAATACATGTCAACATGACCAACATTTAACTCCCATTGGCAGGGTCATAGCATAGCCATAGCAGGAGACAAAACTAAACATAATTTTAGATTACCCAAATTTCACAAAATAGTGTATCCGTTTTCTCAAAATATATCTCATGCATATCAAAAATATAATCGTTTCAAACTAAATATTCACAAAAATAGTCATATATGCATACATTGATAAAAATCACGTTCCAGTACAAAATCGAAATCATATTCCAAAAATCAGCATAGAGATCATATTTACTTACATTTATTAGCATGCTCACCTGATTTAACAAACCATAGGACAAAATATCATATACAAGTACGAAAATCATATTGAGGTAAATTTTAAAGTGTGGAAACACCGAAGGGATATCAGTCACTTACTTGATTCACTCAACCAAAACGAAAGGACAAAGAATCAAAATCCTGTTGAAGCCTAATAATTCAAAGTACTCGGAATTAGAAATCAACACTACTACTTATCAAAACAAACCATGACTCCCTACTGGTCATTCTAAAGCATTTAGGGTGTAGCATTTCTTTCACTAACCAAAACTAATTTTGATTCAAAATTAAAATTGATTTTCTTAATAATATATAAATACATAAAACATTCAAAACTTAGAAACTTATAGGTTATAGTGCAAAATTATTAACAATATGAGGTTAGGTGAAAATACATTAAATACAAATCAAAATTTAGTTTTTGAAGATTTCTAATAAATTTCCAAAATATGCCAATTCAAAAAAAATAATTTGTTAAATAAATATTTATTCATTCAAAAATTCACTAAAATTCAAATAGCTTAAATTTCTTAGATTCCTAGCCAAATAGGTAGAATATGGGCCAAGAATAACTTTCGAAATAATTAAAAATAAATTTTCATAACTTTTGGATTTGTAAACTTTCATGATTGTTTGGCTTACTTCAAGCACTTACAGCTTCCAACCTAAGTTGAAACCGAAGGTGTAATAAGCATTAAATTGAACCTTACATAACATACTTTAAAACCGAAATTCATTTTAGAATTAAAGATCATCAGAGACACAATTTTTAGAAGTTAGAAGTTACAAAATCAATCACTGAAATACTCATATTTCTAGGTTTTCAGATTCAGTGAGCCTATTTTGAGGTTTCGATTCTCTTAACACAAAAGGCCCCTAACTGAGCCATTAACACTAAATTAAATATCACATTTCATACTACAAAAGTCCTCAAAGAAATGACTCAAAACATTATCAGAATGTGCAGTACCGGTGACCCAAAGTTGGGTCATCAAAACTATTGAAAGTGAGGTTTCTAGCCAATTTTAAAAATTCATACATTTCTAACCACAAAGCCAAACAAGATGCTACAAAAACCATGGGAAAGACTTTTTAAAGACCTTTCCATTGGTACCCATCATGCTATCGGAAAGTCACCGGAATGGTATCGGATTTGAATTAAAGTTAAAGAAACATAAACAAATTTTAGGGTATTTTATTTCGAACTATGCAAAAAATACAATTTTCGTAAGTTAAAGCCTAATCATACCTTAACCACTGCTATCTTGAATAGATTTTTGCTTTTTCTATCTTTCTCCTTCTTCTCCAGGATTAGTTTCTGTCAAATGGTTTTCTTCTTCAAACTGCCTTTCTCTTAAGATGATATCAAATTGGGTTAACTTCTCTAACTTCTTTTCCTCGTCTAAACGTGATATTGTAAAACTATTTTTTTTAACTTCCTTAGACGGTTTTCCTTTAAACATGATAATGTAATTGCCTTTCCTTAAATTGTGATAAAAGCTGACACTAACAAAACTACTATATTCGCTAAAAGACCCTTATTCTATTCTCTCTTTATTAATAAATTCAAAGTAATAATTGCAATTATAAAAAGTTGGACTTATCTTATATTTATTTATTTATTTAATATAGATCATAACTTAGTAATTACTAATTTTTTGTAACATAATTAATTAAGTAGAATTTTTTTGGGGTATTACACGCAGTTGTGATGAAGGTAATTTATCGCATTGGCTAAATCTATGGCTATGTCAAACCTTTGAACAAAGTTCAAATACCTTGACTCATGTTGCTCATAAAGCCAACTGTCCAAACTACCAGTAGGGATGAATTCGAAAATAAAGCCTTGAAATCATTGCCTTGGTAATCAATGCTTGAGCAGGAAGTTATAATTTTCAGAAGATTCCAATGTCGAACTTTCCTCAGCCTTGCATTCAGCCCTGAAGCTCTTTGAAGCATCACAGTTTTGAAGGTTCAATACCTTCACTGCAACAGGTTTTTCTTACTGATGGAGAACACTTTTATAGACAGAGCCAAAACTTCCCACACCAATCAAGTAGGAAGATGCAAAACCACCAAATGCTTGCAAAAGCTTTTTGGAGGATACCCGTAAGTAGCTATCACCAAACAAAGTTACAAGAATAAGTTTCTTTCCAAACCTTTGTTTGCAAAAACGAACGCAAAAAAACACAACCAAAATAGAGGCAAATAGAATGCGAAGGATCATAACAATGATGGCTTTGGCTAATAGAGCATTCCCCTTTTTCCTTAGCTTCTGCTTGTTGCACTTTGGGAGCTTTATTTCAAGTATCCCTCCACAAAGGTTTTTGTTTCCCACAATCGAAAATCCACTAGATTTATTGAAAACTCCTCCTTTAGGAACTTCACCCTCCAAGTGATTACAGAAAAGTTCAAACTACGTAAATGTGGAATTTCTTCTAGTTTATGTGGTATGGTGCCACACAAATTATTGCAGGAAAGATTTTAAATTTCAAGAGATTTCAACGAGCCAAAAGACAAGGGAAGGCTACCTTGAAAGAAGTTTCTCGCCATATCAAGTGACGCTAATGTAGAACACTTATCAAGTATCTTTGGAATTTCACCGGACAATTTATTTTCATAAACATATAATCTTTTCAGGTTCTTTAGATTTCCAAAATCTGATTGAAAGGGACTGGTCAATGAGTTGAAAGATATGTTAACCCAAATCAAACTTGTAAAAGCACCCAATAGTTGCTCTGGTATACTACCACTAAGTTTATTTCTAGTAAGATCGAAGTTTTGAATTTTTTTGCAATTTCTAAGGACAAGTGGAATTCGTCCTTCAAAATTGTTACCATATAAAATAAGTTCAAACAAACGAGAAAGATTGTCAATAAAGTACAGGATTTCACCTGAGAAGTTATTCCGACCAAGAAGCAATGTTTCAAGATTTTGAAGCTTCCTAATAAAAGTTGGTAGGGTGCCCATCAGGGCATTTCTCCTCATATCTAGAAGATTTAGGTTAACAAGATTACCAATCCCATCCAGAATATTTCCCAAGATTTAAGTAAGTCCCATAAAAAGCATGTTGAAATGGATTGATAAATTGGATTCTGGCAACAGGCCACCAAATCAATTCCCGTGTAGTTCCAAAATTTGTAATAGGCTACAAATGCTCAAAGAAGAAAGAAAATCCATGTCTCCTGTCTTCCCATTTCCAAAGTAGTTGTCGCCAATTTGGAACCCTTTAAGATTCTTGAGGTTTCCTAAATCGTTAGGAATAAATCCGTTGACACCATTCGACTCAATGTTAAACATCTCTAGATTAGACATGTTAATTAACCTTGGAATAGTTCCAATAATTCAATACTAAAGACTCGAAGATTTAGAAAAGGAATACCTAGTACAGCTACAAGACTCCTTGAGAAATAGTTCATAGCCAAGTCAATCATTTCCAAAAAAGAAAGACTGTGAATTGAGAGAGGAAAAGTACCAGCTAGGCTATTGGCACCAAGAAAAAGTTTTCTCAAGTTTAAGGCCCCACACCCAAAGCATTGTTAGAATTAACTAGCATACTAGGAATACTTATTTAGGATTTTAAATTTGCATACAGTTTTTGTTAGTTTTCTTTCTTTACATGTTGTTAGTGGCATTAGTTGTCAGTTTGAATTTCTTGTTCAGTTATGGTTTCTCTCTCTTGTACTTTAGCTTTAAAAGGCTAAGATGTTCTGATGAATATAGCTCAATTCAGCCTCTGGTTTGCTTATATTTCATCTTAAGCTTTTTCTTTATCCTTTCCTTTCCCAATTTGTTAACAAGGTATCGGAGCCCCTAAGGATCTTAAGGGATCTGTGAAATTTCCTTTTTCCTTTTACCTTCATAACAAAGAAAAACCAAGTTTGAACTCCTAAAACTCGAAACCAACAAGAAAAATTTAATGGCTTCCTTCAGCTTCAGTTCACCTTCACCACTTATTTTTACAAGTGAAAACTTTCCCATATGGAGTGTTAAAATGAAAGCCTATTTAAGAGCTTTTGATTTGTGGAAAGTTGTAGAAACTGGGAGTGAGCCACCGAAGTTAAGGAAAGATCCTACTATTGCACAAATCAAGCAACATAATAAGGAAGTTCCTAAAAGATACAGAGCACTATCTTGTATACACTCTGTAGTTTTAGATTCCATCTTCACTCACATAATGGCCTGTGAGACAGCCAATGAAGCATGAGACAAGCTTAAGAAGCAATACTAGGGAAGTGCCCGTACATGGCAGATGCAGGTGCTTAATTTATGGAAGGAGTTTGAGGTATTAAGGATGAAAGATGAGGAATTGATAAAAGATTATAATGATAAGGTTATGAAAATAGTTAATCAGCTAAGGCATCTCGGTGAAGAGTTGAATGAAATAAGAATAGTCAACAAAATATTAGTAATTCTACCTAAAAAATTTGAGTCCAAGATCTCATCATTGGAGAACTCCAAAGATCTCTCAACTTTCACCATGACATAGCTTGTCAACGCTCTCCAGGCCCAAGAACATAGAAGAGCCATGAGAAGTGATGATAAGACTAAAAGTGCCTTGCTGATAAAGCACAAAAGAGGTGCTAACAGTGGCACCAAGAAGAAAGAAATGGAAAAAAGAAGACCAAATGGAAAATACCCTCTATGCCGACACTGCAAAAAATGAAATCATCTTAACAAATATTGCTGGTTCAGGCCGAATGTGAGATAAAGTACCTGCAATCAGCTTGGCCATGTCGAGAAGGTTTGCAAGACCAAAGCAAACCACCAAGATGAAAATACAGCAGTGGTTGAACACAAAAAGTAGACAGAAGAAGTTTTATTCATGGCCAATATATTTGAAGTTTCAAAGAAGAATGAGATATGGTTCATTGATAGTGCATGTTCGAATCACATCACTGGCAATAACAACATTTTTGCTAACCTGGGCTGAAACTTCAAATCTCAAGTTGAAATTGGAAATGGGGAATTTCTTAAGATTTGTGGAAGAGGCACAGTTGAAGTGGAAACTGTTAAAGGTATGAAGAAAATTCCTAATGTTTTTTATTCACCAAAAGTGAGCTATAACTTGCTTAGTGTTGGGCAGTTACTTGAAGAGCATTATTCACTTGTGTTTGTGGACAATTTGTGCACTGTATTTGATCCTAGTGGTAAGAAGTTGTTCTTTGTTGGCATGAAGAACAAGCGCTTTCCTTTAGATTGGAAGGAAACACATCATCAAGCTTACCAATGCTTAACTGATCACACTAAATTATGGCATAAAAGGCTTGGTCATGTGAACCATGATTCCTTGGAGCACATGGCATCATTTAAATCTGGTTGAAGGTCATCCTAGCATGATCAAGACAGGATAATTGTGTGATACATGTAAGTATGGGAAACAAACCAGAAAAGCTTTTCCAAAACAGAGCACATGGAGAGCTGCTGACAAGTTGGAGTTAGTGCGTTCGGATGTAGAAGGTCCCTTCTCTGAGCAATCATTCAATGGCAGTAAGTACTATCTCACCTTCATTGATGATAAATCTAGATTCAGCTGAGTTTATTTTCTTAAGCAAAAGTCTGAAGTGTTCAATTGCTTTGTTAAGTTCAAAGTGTTTATTGATAATCAAGCTGGAAAATCAATTAAGACACTTAGAACAGACGATGGAGATGAATATGTCTCTAATGAGTTTGAAAGATACTTGGTTAAGTGTGGCATAAAACACTAGCTCACAATTCTCTACAATCCACAACAAAATGGAGTAGCTGAAAGAAAGAATAGGACTTTGCTTAAGATGGCTAGATGTTTACTTTTTGAAAAAAAACTACCAAAAATTTTCTAAGCTGAGGCAATTAACGCTGCCAATGATTTGTTAAATATCATTTGCACCAAAGTTCTTGCAAATGAGACTCCACATGAGTCATGGTATGGTGTTAAACCATCAGTGAGTAGCTGTAAGGTATTTGGATGTATAGCTTTTGCACATATTCCAAAATGTAAAAGATAAAAGCTTGATGAAAAATCTAGAGTTGTTATCCATCTCGAACTCAGTGAATCAAGTAAGAGTTATCGACTCTTTGATGTAATAAGAAGAAAAGTTTTTACTTACAGAGATGTGGATTTTGCAGAAAACAAAAGATGGAATTGGATCTCCAAAGAAATTGAGTTGTCAAATGACTTGAGAATTGTTGATGACAATGAAACTGCTCCAGCTGAATTAATAAATGAAGAATATGTGGATCACTTGCCTGTTCGAGGAACTATAAGCCTTCAAGAAATATATCAGAGGTGTCATGTGGCCAGGATTGAACCTTCATCATTTGATGAAGCCTTCAAATATGATAATTGGAGAAAGGCAATGCAAATTGAGCTCGAGATGATAAAAAAGAATAAAACATGGCAACTTGTTCAAAGACCAACCTATCACAAAGTAATTGGGGTCAAGTGGATCTTTAGGACCAAAGTAAATCCTGATGGCACTGTCAATAAGCTGAACGCTCAATTAGTAGTTAAAGGTTTTGCTTAAGAGTATGGTATTGATTATACTGTACCTTTGCCCTTGTTACAAGACATGACACTGTCAGATTATTAGTTGCACTTGTAGCTAAAGAAAGGTGGTAGATATGGCACTTCAATGTTAAATCAGCTTTTTTAAGTGGCATACTTGAAGAAGATGTTTATATTGAGCAACCACAAGGCTTCACAGAACCTAGAAAAGAAGACATGGTTTATAAGTTAAACAAGGCACTCTATGGCTTGAAGCAAGCTCCTCGTGCTTGGTATGGGCGAATTGATTCCTACTTGTGCAAAAAAGGTTTCATCCGTAGTGACAATGAACCAACATTGTACATAAGAGATTCTGGTTGCCAGTAGTAAATTGTAGTCTCTATTTATGTGGATGACATACTTTTTACAAGTCCAAATAGCTCACTTATGGCTAGATGCAAACAAGAAATCATGCAAGAATTTGAGATGACAGATTTGAGGTTGATGACCTATTTTCTTGGACTAGAAATTATTCAATATGATGACTAGTTTTTATCCATCAAAGGAAGTATGCTTTCAATCTACTGAAGAAGTTCAGAATGAATGAATGCAAGCCTGCATCCACTCCATTAGCTGCAAATCTACAACTAACAAAAAAAGATGGCTCGGGTGCTGCAGATGCTACATACTACAAAAGTATTATTGGTAGTTTACTCTATTTAACAGCTTCCAGACCTGAAATAATGTTTAGTGCTAGCTTAATGTCCAAATTCATGCAATCACCAACCATGAATCATCTCTCTGCAACAAAAAGGATATTAAGGTACATCAAAGGAAGCATTGATTATGGAATCAAGTTTTCCAAAACTTCAAGCAGTGAACTAAGAGGATATGCTGATAGTGACTGAGCAAGTAATATTGATGACTCAAAGAGCACCTCTAGTTTTGTATTCTCATTTAGAATTGGAGGCTTTTCATGGCATTCTAAGAAACAGGAGGTGGTGGCACTGTCATCTGCAGAAGCTGAGTATATCTCAACATCATCAGCTGCCAACCAAGCTATATGGTTAAGGAAGATATTGCTTGATTTAGGAAAGCCACAACTGAATCCTACTGTTCTTTGGATTGACAATCAATCAACTATGGCATTAGCCAAAAATCCTATTCAGCATGCTCGCACCAAGCACATCAGAGTGAAATATCACTCAATCCGAGAAGCCGTAAAGAACTTGGATATTGAAGTTTACTACTGCTGTTCAAATGAGCAATATGCTTATATCATGACGAAGAGTTTGTCAAACGATCAGTTTATAAGTATGAGATCTAATTTAGGTGTCACCAAATTAAATCTCAAGAATGTGTGTTAGAATTAACTGGCATACTAGGAATACTTATTTAAGATTTTAAATTTTCAAACAGTTATTATTAGTTTTCTTT
Organism: Theobroma cacao; assembly: GCF_000208745.1. Taxonomy (NCBI): domain Eukaryota; kingdom Viridiplantae; phylum Streptophyta; class Magnoliopsida; order Malvales; family Malvaceae; genus Theobroma; species Theobroma cacao. Next base: position 1,116,305 of record NC_030859.1, read on the forward strand.
CTTTACATGTTGTTAGTGGCATTAGTTATCAGTTTGAATTTCTTGTTCAGTTATGGTTTCTCTCTCTTGTACTTCAGCTTTAAAAGGCTAAGATGTTCTAATGAATATATCTCAATTAAGCCTCTGTTTTGCTGATATTTCATCCTAAGCTTTTTCTTTATCCTTTCCTTTCTCAATTTGTTAACAAGCATCAGGGATGTTTCCCTCCTAATGATTTCGAGAAAGCGAGAGATCCCACAATGACGAAACCTTTTCTAAAGAAGATGGAACACCCCTAACTAAATTATTAACAGCCAAGGTGAGTTTGCTGAGTTTTGAAAAACCAACCAACTGGAAGGGAACTTCACAAGTGAGTTTATTATACTTCAAACGAATTGTTAGGAGGTCCACATCCATGGAAGGCTATAGGCCTAATCACTATAGCTGAAGGCTACTCATTTGCCCCTGCTGGAAATTCCATCCATGGGAGGTCCACATCTAAGTAAACAAACATGGGAAATCTGAACGTTGGAAAGAACAACATGACTGTGTAATTCTTCACCCAAAAAGGACAAGTCTTCGCTACAAGACAAAATTCCCCCATAGATTAGAAACAGAACTTTGTCTTCTCTTTTGGACCAAGAACAGGAACTACACCACCGAGAATTAATAAAATTTTATAATTACATGAATCTTGACTGCTTTCAGTACGAGTAGTTAAACATTGATCACTTTCATACCTAGTCTACAGTTGACTTAACAGATCACAGCTAAGATGGTTAGTCTAGAAAAACTTGTCTTTGGCTGAAGGATATGTGGCTCCAGCTGCAGGGAGAAGATTTCCATGACGAAATGGGAAACTACGTTGCCAATACTAAAGTTTTATGGTACTAATTATTACTATTTAAGTAAATTGTGACAGCTTCTGATTTATGAATGTTACCATAAGACTTACCCTACAATAATTAAAAAAATCTTGAATTATATACATTTTTTTATTTTCATTGTATTTAATTAAGTTTTTTGTTATTTATATTCAATTGAACCTTACTTTTTTAGTTTTTTTTTTCAATTGTGCTCTTCTCTTGTAACCAAGATGCAACAAATATAATATCTAGTAACAATTGTCATTTGCTGCATACGTGAAATTTAACGAGATCATGTTGACTAGACACAAGAAGAATTGATGATGTGGAATTTTCATTGATGTTACGTGTCAAGACGTGGTCACCAAACACAAGGATTGATGATGAGGAATTTCTACTGATATGACGTGTCACATCATCAATTTTTATGTATCTAATTAATACGTCACGTCTAATTTCACATAAATAGAAAATGACCGCTGTCATTGATGAGTGCATCAAATACATATATTTAACGAGAGATTAAATACCTAATTAGTCTAAGTTAGACTAGATTTAGGATCAGATTTAGGTATTTTTATTTATTTTATTAGTTTAATTTAATTTATGTTTAAATATTTATTTTAAGTTATTAATGTTAGTTTTATGTTATTTATATTTATTTTCATGTTTTTGTAGTAGTAGGATCAAAAATAATTTCAATTGGTGAAGAAAGGTGCATAATGGAGTGGTGTTTTGTTTGCATATGTTTCAGTTTTTCAAGCATATCTCCCACTACAAGAGTCCAAATGACATGATTTTTAGACCATTAGAAAGCTAAGAGGCAGGGCTACAACTTTGACGTTTACTACTTTGCCCAGTTCTGAACAAAGAATGGTCAAAATCTTTATCAACATAAAAGTACTGCACCAGAAAAACTAAACTGAGCAGAACCTTTGAGAGCCGTGGCTCTGCAAAATGAGAGCCACGGTGCTCAACATATTTTCCAAAATAACTAGCTTGCGGGATTTTAGAAGCTAGGACTTTTGAAGGCTATTTAAGGGGCCTTTTTTAGAGGTGTAATACCCCTCACAAAGTATTTATTATAAAAAAAATTAAATTAAAATTATTAAGCTATAGTTTTATAAAGATAATAAGTAGATATTATTTAGTATTTTATTTATTTACAATTATGACCTTGGGTGTCTTAATAATTAAAAAAATAGAAGAAGGGGTCTTTAAGTAAAAGAATAAGTTTAATTAAGTCAGTTTTATTATCACGTTTAAGTTAGTGGGATTAAGGGTCAGTTTATTTATCCCATTTAAGTTAGTGGGGTTAGGTAGTTTATAAGTTTTAAAAGAACAAACAACAACTTACGTTAGTTCATTCATCAGATTCAAACAACAGACAGTCAGAAAGGCTTAATATCAGGGAAGAAGAAAGATAGAGGAGAGGGAAAGAGATTGCTGATTAAGGTATGTTTGGGAATTATATTTTCATAATTTGGGTACAAAAACCCTAAATTAGATATATTTTTTTATTTTTTTTATTTAAATCCGGTACTTTTCTGATGACTTTCCGGTAGCATGATGGGTACCAATGGAAAGGTCTTGAAAAGATCTTTCCAATGGTTTTTGTAGCATCTTGTTTGGCCTTATGGTTAGGAATATATGAATTTTTGAAGTTAATTAGAAATCTGGTTTTCAACAGTTTTGACAGCCCGACTTTGGGTCACCGGAACTCCATATTCCGGTGACGTTTTTGGTCGTTTCTTTGAGGGCTTTTGAAGTATGAAATTAGATGTTTAATTTGGCATCAATGTCTTGGTTAGAGGCTTCTTGTGTTAAGAGAATTAAAGCCTCAAAGTAGGCTCATTGATACTGGAAACCCAGAAATCTGGGTATTTCTGTGATGATTTCTTGAATTTTGGCTTTCGAAACTTAGGAATCTTGTGGTCTTTTTAATCGAAACAAATTTTGGTCTTGTAGTATGATATGCATACTTTAAATTGGTGTTGATTTCATCACTGGAAATAATTCGGGTTAAAAGATATGAGAGCTTGAAGTAAGCCAAATGGTCATCCAGATTCTGGAAATTCCAGAAAACAGAAAATCTTTTTTTTTTAAATTTGTTTTAAAAATTTGATTTTAATTATTATGTGATAAATTCTATTGTAAATTTCATAAATATTGGATATGTGATTTCTACTGTATTTTTATGTTAAGAAGTATGTATCTTTATATTTTATAAATTTATTTCTTAAATTAGTAGATTTTATTAAAATATCAAAATTTATGAAATTAATTACAAATATGATTTTTACAAGTGAAATTAGTATTATTTCTCTATCTGAAATTTAAAGTCCTTACTGATTTTATGATTTAAGTTTAATTCTCAACCTTATTGGAAATTTTGTTTAATTCAAAAATATAAATAATAATAATATATTACCTTATTAAAAAAAAAAAAAAAGTTCATAAATTGTAATAGGAGTCGCTACACACCCTAAGTGCTTAGGATGGTCAACGAAAAGTCGCATTGTAGGATCTGTTTGCAAATTTAGTTCTGATTTTTGTGTTTCTCGAAATACTAGGCTACTAAGAGGATTTTCGGATTTGCTACTTGAAAGTAAAATTTACGAGATCATGTAAGTGACTGATATCCCTTCGGTGTTTTTACACCTTAAAAATTAGCCTCAATCTGAATTTGTACATGAGATATAATATTTTTCCTATGATTTATTAAAATTGGGTTGAGCATGCAAAATATATATGTATATAAGTTTATATGTTGGATTTAGAATGTAGTTTATGCAAAATGTGATTTCTGATTTTGAAATTTGTATATGACTTTGTATAATGTATACGTATATGTTTTTGCGAATATAAATATAAATATTTAGTCTGAAACGAATATGCTTTTGAGGTGTATGAGATATGCTTTAGAAATTTGATATACTGTTTTATGAACTTTGGTTAATCTAAAAATATATATTTCTGTTTTGTCTCCTAGTATGGCTATGCTCTGACCCTGCCAATGGGGGTTAAATGTTGGCCATGTCGACATGTATTCTGTGATTAGAGATCGATCTCCCAACCGCACTACCGGTTACAGAATAGTAGTATTTGTGATATCTGTTCAGTGCAGCCAATGGTTGCTTTGATATGCTTCTGACCCGTGCCACTGGGGTTAATTGTGGTTCTATTTCTGACCTATGCCACAGGGGTTAAGTGTGGTCGTAGCATGTTACAGGAGACCATTAAAAGTTAAATATTGTGAATATATTTGTTCTGTTATTTGAATGCGCAAATTTTGAAGTATGTGATTCCAAATAAAATTACCCAATATTTTGTCTTGGCATTTGTAAATGATATTTTGCCCTAAATGTTTTAAGCATGCTTAATCCGGCTGAATGGATGTTAGTTACTTGCTGAGTAGTTGGACTCACCCCTTCCTTCAAATTTTTTTCAGGTTGTGATTTGGTCAACCACGCGGGAATTTTGGGGAGTGATGTTTAATTTAGTAGCACTTAAATTATCTAGGATTTATTTAAATATTATGAACATCGAACTTTCTTAATTAGTATTCAGACTTTTATCTTGACTTAGTAGCTTTATGGTTTTGGAGATTTAATTTTGAATATTGTCAAATTATGATATTTGGAAATTCTGTCAACAGATATAGTTTATAAATCACTAAATTCTTCAGGTATATTAGTCTCTTTTAGTAATGGTTTAAGATATATATTTTAGAGCCTTGCATGTCTGTGGGATTATACCTTACAGGTATGCGGCGTCTGTCATGTCTCGGGTCTGGGGCGTGACAAGAGGTTTATGGGAGGAAGCAGCAAGCAATTCTCTGAAGAAAAAGAGTAAAAAACAAAGCAAGAAAGCAAGAGAATTAGAGAGAGAATCAAGATCACAAAGTTTCAATTATTAGTTTTCTCTCTCTACTTTTGTGTATTTCTTATTTTCTTTGACTTGGATTAATAGCTAATTTTCTTTGGATGAAGTTTTTATTAGATATTATGAACTAAACTATTTTTTTAGGATTGCAATTGAACTCACTTGTAATCTAAATTTTTAATCTCTTTCTTGCTTATCTTTAATGGGATTAGAATTGTTTATTCTAATTTGTTCTTAATGCTTTTAATTGCTTGATCACCAATTAAATTGATTTAGAAATCTAAACAAACTTGAGAAGAGGAGTTTAGTGTAGACTAAAATTGAGATAGCATATGATTATATTAATTGATTTGTGTATAGGATAGGGATATACCTATAGGCCATATGTAGCTAAATTAGAGCTTGAACTTAATGAGTTTGTTTTAATTTCAATTCACATAGGGATACAGTGTTTTAGTTAAAATAGATATTTTTATAAAATAAGTCATGAGACCCTTATAAATAATTGAGGACTCTAGATTAACAATTCAACCCATTGAAATAAGTTAAGAAAAAGAGTTAAGATTTAGATGAAGTGTGAGGGATATTGTAATCTTAGGCTTGTTTGATTTGATTGTTACTCAAATTATTATTACTTTGATTTTTTTTTTTTTTAGTTTAAATTTTTGTTAATTATTTTTAGTTAATTAATTTAGTTATTTGATATTGATTGTCTTGCTATGATTAAATTGTTCTAATTTTAACACTTAGTAAAATTTTAGATTAATTCTTTGTGGGATCGATACTCTGCTTGCTTATATACTATCTATTCGATACATATACTTGCGTAGTAAAATTTTAACTGACAGTCATTGAATATAACATCCATTACATTTTTATTACAAGAGGAAGACTCAATTGAATAGAATAAAAAAATAAGAATTCAATTGGATGCAAATAAAACAAAAGATTTAATTGGATACGATAAAAATATTGAGATTCAATTAAAAAATACATATAATTCATAAACTTTTTTACTATTTAAGCCTAAGAGTTATCCCGAGCTTTGGATGGAATATCCACTTTATAGAAATTTAAGTTATTCAAATTATCAACTGTGTAGATTATACTAATTAATCAATCAAGCTTGCAGCGAAATTTCTCCAAAGTCCTATCTAATTTTCCAAAGCAAATCGACAAAGAGAAAAGTTACTTTAATAAAGCCGAAAGAGAAAAGATACAAAAGAGAGAAAAGCCAGCTTAATCCCCACTTGCTTCAATCAGGAACCACCCATGCAATTGCTTAATCATTTTTTTATTACCAAAGTTGATAGAAAATTGAACGAGAATCAACTTTTCATTGATTCAAGACCCAGACAACCCGCCATTGGAGAAGTCTCATAAAAGTCAATAATAAAGAAGGGGCCTTTTCTCACTATACTTTACCAACCCTCTGCTCGAACTCTTGTATCCGCTTTTGACAATGGGGATTTCTTGTGAAAGCAACTAGCCACAGAAATTTTTAGTTAAGATTAGTTTTATGTAATATAATTGCTGAATCCAGGACCTTTGACCATCTCAAATATAATTGAATTATCAGAAAATTGAGATGGTGGAGTGAAGTCAATCGATTGAAATTTTCAATGCTAACTCTAGTTGATGATTGCATAATTGGCAGATGATTCTAAAGGTCTCTCGACTCTCGAGGAGAACGTAAAGGAAAACCAAACACCAATAGTCAGAAATTTAATTATCTGTTTCTATTTCTGAGGCCAGTTCTTTTGAAATTCCTGTAAACAATCCTAGTCTACATGATCTGAATACATGCCAACATAGGCTTGCTGCTGCTGCCTATCTTCTCAAGACAAGAATCCCATATCTGTAAATATCACCTTCTCAAGACACTTCCCTACCCATGCTAAATTCTGCAATAATTTTTCACAAACTTAAAACTCTTTTTTAATTGAGAGAGAGAGAGAGAATTGGCAATTCTTTTCAGATAGTTTTTTCAGCTTAAGAAACAGATCCCCTGTATCTGCACATTGGTAAGTTTACAACTTGAAGAATGAATTTGCTAGTAATCAAGACTATGATTCTACAGAATGTTCTGATAAGCCAATTCATTTAATAAAATTAAATAAATATCTGACTATAAAAAGACAAAAGGAATATCTGATACGGTTAGTACGAAACTAGTTTCTATTAAAAATTGTGTATTAAGTCAATTTTTTCTCTATATCGTTCCAATTAAGTTGGCATCGGAGGAGCAAATGTTAGCTCTAAGAGGTTACCCTATGAAATTTTGTAACTGAGAGCCGCTGTAGTAGTTTCCTAACAAGAAAATTTTCTTCCATTAGAGGATCAAGTAACCCTGCAAAATAGAGTTAGCCAGTAGTTCAGCAACGTATGAACAATGATGACTAAAAGAGCCAGACTTCCTTGTTTATTGTTGTCTAGGACAGGGCAGGCATGCGACTTTAATTAATTCAAAGTCCTCTGCAGATCTTATAATTATTTCTCATGAGTAAAATGGCATCTCCAGCGACTGTGATTATTGAAAAGGGTTTATTTCCGTCTCTAGTTCATCTAAAGGATTCTGTAGCTGTGAAGTATTTTGGTGGTGAAATAGGAATGGATTCTGTTTATTGTTGTGTTGAGCAAATTGAAGCCAATATCATAAATTTCTTCGACTATGGGAATTGAAAAAGGATTGAGAATTTCCAATAAAAAATAAAAAGGAAATTGCCTACTTCTTACTACTTTCAATTGCAAATCAAATTTTTAGGTCACTTTTATTTCCTATCCATTACAAATAATGGAAAGGAGTTAAAAGAAGAGACCAAAGGGCTTGAGGAGAAGTTAAAAGGCAAAAATCAATCACACCAAAATTATAAATTTCAGCAGACAATCCTAGTTTAAACGATTTTAAGACATGCAAAACAAAGTTCAAATATCAATTATTGATACGAAACATAGAGTAAAAGTTTGATTCTGATTCACCAGCTGTTGCAGCCTATCTCCTGTCCCTTGTATGGATCCCAGTCCGAAGCAACCTTGCCTTGATTGCAAGTAGTTGTGTGATAGCATCTTTGATTACCATTCTTTCACCAGGTGCTTCTGCAGAGCATGCAACTCCTATTTTGGTGAAAGAAACCAAACCCTCCAACACCTCTCCCTCAATATTTAGTTGACTTCTTGATCTCTCGTTGTTTTCACTAATTTGATTGAGCAAGCGAAAATCGAGAATCTCCTTCAACCGTTCAGGCAGTGCCATCTTACAGAAATTGTGAAGGCTTAAGCCACCATGAAATATACCATCCGTTGGCCTCCTTCCGGTGATCATCTCCAAGAGCAGAATCCCATAGCTGTATATATCACCTTCTGGAGACACTGCCCCACTCATGCCATATTCTGCAACAATTTGTTATAAACTCAATACTTTTTTTAATGCCAACCATTTGTTTTTAGCTCTAAATAAGAGTTGAGACTTGAGATTGTGCAACTTATTTAATAAGAAGTTTAATAGTTGTTAACATGAAAATAGCAATGTTACGGATTATAAGTTAAATCAATAAGATTTCATTAAATTACAATTACAATTTTCAACAGAAGAGAAATTTATAAAATTTTACCTGAGGGAACATAACCAATTGTTCCTTTCATCATCGAGGAATTTGTTTGATCATTACTCATAGTGTCTGTGTCGCTAGATTGGAGCTTAGCCAATCCAAAATCAGCAACATGTGCAACCATGTCATCATCAAGAAGAACATTGGAAGGCTTTAAATCACAGTGGATAATTACCGCCCCACAATTGTGATGAAGGTAATCTATTGCATTGGCTACATCTATGGCTATGTCTAACCTTTGAACAAAGTTCAAATACCTTGACTCATGTTGCTCATGAAGCCAACTGTCCAAACTCCCATTAGGGATGAATTCGAAAATTAAAGCCTTGAAATCATTGCCTTGGTAATCAATGCTTGAGCAGGAAGTTATAAGTTTGAGAAGATTTCGATGTCGAACTTTCCTCAAAGCCTTGCATTCAGTTGTGAAGCTTTTTGTAGCGCCACTGTTTTGAAGGTTCAGTACCTTCACTGCAACATGTTTTTCTTGCTGATGGAGAACTCCTTTATACACAGAGCCAAAACTTCCCACACCAATTAAGTTGGAAGATGCAAAACCATTAGTTGCTTGCAGAAGCTCTTTATAGGATACTCGTAGGTAGCCATCACCAAACAAAGCTGCAGGGATAAGCTTCTTTCCAAACCTTTGTTTGCAACAGCGAACCAAAAGAAACACGACCAAAATAGAGGCAATTAGAATGCCAAGGATCATAAAAATGAAGGCTTTGGCCGATAGAGCAGTCCCCTTTTTCCTTGGCTTCTGATTAAAGCACTTTGGGAGCTTTATTTCAAAAATCCCTCCACAGAGATTTTTGTTTCCCACGATTGAAAATCCACTAGATTTGTTGAAAATTCCTCCTTTTGGAACTTCACCCTCCAAGTGATTAAAAGAAAGGTTCAAACTACTTAAAAATGGAAGTTCTTCAAGTTCATGTGGTATAGTACCTGACAGGTTATTGCGAGAAAGATCTAAAAATTCAAGAGATTTCAATGAGCCAAAAGACAAGGGAATGCCACCTTGGAAGAAGTTTCCTGCCATATCAAGTGACCTTAATCCAGAACACTCGCCCAATGTCGTCGGAATTTCACCAAACAATTTATTTTCATAAACATATAATCCTATCAGGTTCTTCAGATTTCCAAGATCTGATGGAAGGAGACCGGTCAATGAGTTGTAAGACATGTTAACCCAAATCAAACCTGTAAAAGCACCCAATAGTTGCTCTGGTATACTACCGCTAAGTTTATTTGCACCAAGATCCAAATTTTGAATTCTTTTGCAATTTCTAAGGGCAAGTGGAATTCGTCCTTCAAAATTGTTATCATATAAAATAAGTTCAAACAAACGAGAAAGATTACCAATAAAGGATGGGATTTCACCTGAAAAGTTATTCCAACCAAGAAGCAATGTTTCAAGATTTTTAAGCTTCCCAATAGAAGTTGGAAGGGTGCCCGTCAGGGCATTTCTCCTCATATCTAGAAGAATTAGGTTGACAAGATTACCAATCCCATCCGGAATATTTCCCGAGATCAGATTCCATGCCAAAGAAAGCTTGTTGAGTTGGATTGATAAATTGCCTATGGATTCTGGCAACAGGCCACCTAATCGATTCTCATCAAGTGCCAAAATTTTTAATCGGCTACAATTGCTCAAAGAAGAAAGAAAATCCAAGTCTCCTGCCTTCCCATTTCCAAAGTAGTTGCCGCCAATCCTGAACTGTTGAAGATTCTTAAGGTTTCCCACATCGTTAGGAACAGATCCGCTGATACCATTCAAAACAATGCTAAATATCTCCAACTTAGACATATTAGATATTGACCTTGGAATAGTTCCAATTAATTGATTTCCTGCAATACTAAAGACACGAAGATTTGGAAAAGACATGCCCCCCATTACAACTGCAAGACTCCCTGTTAAATTGTTCATAGCCAAGTCAATCATTTCCAAAGAAGAAAGATTGTAAATTGAGAGAGGAACAGTACCAGTTTGGCTGTTCACACCGAGAAAAAGAATTCTCAAGTTTAAGGCCCTACCTAGAGCATCAGGGATATTTCCCTCCAAATGATTATAAGCAAGCGAGAGCCTCGACAATGACGAAAGGTTTCCTAAAGTAGATGGAATAACCCCAACTAAATTGTTAATATCCAACGAAAGTCTAATGAGTTTCGACAAGTCACCCAACTGGAAAAGAACTTCACCAGTGAGGTTATTAGACGATAAATCAATTGTTAAGAGGTTTGAGCAATTGGCAAGCTCCACAGGGAGTTTTCATGGAGATTATTTGAAGACAGCTCAAAAAAAAGCAACCGCCTTAGGTAGCCAACTTCCTTGGGTATGTTACCTTTCAACCTATTATCAGACAGATTAAGTCTTCTGAGGAAGGTTAAATTGCCAATTGAAGGAGACAAGGACCCAGCTAGTTTCAAACCAGACAACTCCAAAGCAGTGACCCTCTGGTGGCGACGACCACATGTAACACCTTGCCACTCACAAAAGTGGAGAGAAGCATTCCATGAATCGAGAGCTCCTGGATAAGCGCCAACAAGCTGATCCTTTATAGAAAGCAAAGCTATTCTGTCAGTTTCGTTCCCCAAGGCCGATGCAAATTTCAGGGATCGTGGTAGCAATAAGCTGAGTATAACAACAAAGCCAACAAGCAAGTTAATCTGGAGGATGCATATGTTTCCTAAGCATGATTTATCCATTTTCTTAGAAGAAAATTAATTAGCTGGGGAGAGGAATTGAGTTGAGCAACAAGCAGATTTAACTGTCCATGTCCTCCCAATTCTCTTACCACTGCCAAAAAGGGCTTCAGAATTGTTTTGCTATAGGCCTAACCTCTATAGCTGAAGACTACTCCTTTTCCCCTGCTGAAAATTCCATCCATGAGAGGTCCACATGGAAGATCAGAACGTTGGAAAGAATAACATTGACTGAGTAAGTCCTCTCCCAAAAAGGATAGGTCGTCGCAAGCAAAAAAAAAAAAACACTACGAAACTGAAATTTGTCTTCTCTTTTGTTTTTGACTTTTCAGACCAAGAATAAGGAACAACACTTCCAAGCATTAATGAAATTTTATAATTACATGAATCTAGACCACTTTTAGCACGACTAATTCAATAGTTGACTTAAGAGATCCCGTCTGAGACGGTGATCCAGAAAAACTTGTCTTTGGTTGAAGGACATGTTGGCTCCAGCTACGGGGAGAAGACTTCCATTACTAAAGAGGAAACTACATTGCAAGTTTTATAGTACTAAATTATTACTATTAAATTAAATTTTCATAGTTTCTGATGCATAAATGTTACTATAAGAGATTCGCTAAATTAATAAAAAAGTTTCTGAATTATATGCTTTTTTACAATTAAATTTTGTTGAAATATTTAAAAATAAAACTAAATAATTTCAGAGGAAATCGAGCATAGAAATGCAGAACAAGTGGAGCAACAAAGCTTCTGTATATTAATAATGGAGGTCACAATAGTTTTCAATAGGAAAGAGAAAACAATAGGACAAAGGAGTAGTGGTAGAGATGGGCCATGTTTCATACCATTTCTCCCTTCCAGTACACCTTGTGGGAAGCCAGTGACATGCATGTGGCCTGGCTTTTGACAAAATAACTGTAATTGAAAAAGAAATGTAAAAACCTTAAAAATTCAACGAAGTTTTATATTTTTATCATACTTAATTAAGTTATTTATTTATTTACAATTCAATTGATCAGTCCCTATAATTTTATTTTATCTAATTCAATACTTATTTGGTAATTGATGTTAATCAGCACGTCTTGTCAAATTTCATGTATACATAAGGCAATTGTTGGAAATAACATTTGTTATATTTTCTTCACAAGATAAAAGTTCAATTAGGTAAAATAAAAAAATAGATGCTCAACTTAGCACAAATAAAAAAAAATGCAATTGAAAACCATAAAAATATAAGAATTTAATTACAAAATTGTATTGATTATATTTAATAAATCAAAGCCAGCAGGGAAATTTCTCCACAATCCAATCTATAATTTTCCAAAGTAAATTAACAAAGAGAAAAAGTTACTTTAATAAAGCCAGTAAGAAACATTATAAATTTGGTGTAATATAAATTTGCTAAATCCAGGACCTTTGATCATCTCAAATATAATTGAATTATGAGAAAATTGGGATCCTGAATTGAATAAGTTGAAATTTTCACATACTAGTATTACTCTTGTCCAAAGACTTTTAATTGCATGCATTTGTGTCGGTCTGATCTTCCTAATGCCAGTATGTAATTTCTCTTTCTTTCTTTTTTTTTTCTTTAAATGAATTTTACTCTCAAAAAGAAATAAAAAGGGTTCAATCTCCCTCCAATCCTAATAAAAATGTTTCCAATTTCTCAGTTCTTTATTTCTTATGAAATGCTAAAATGAAAAATGTTTTAGTATAACTACTGCTAGTTCTTTTTTACCACTTTACTTTTACTCTTTAAGAAATTTTCAAGGCGTTAGACAAGATTTCAAAGTTTTATACATATCTTTGATCCATCAAGGAAGAAAGAAAATACAGATTGAATATAAGATTTTGCAGAAATATAAGTTTCTGCAGACAATCCTAGTTTAAACGATTTTAAGACATGCAAAAGATTGAGTAAAAATTCGATTCTGATTCACCAGCTGTTGTTGAAATACCTTTACTGTTAAAATGGAGTTACGACCATTAAGTTAATTTTAAACATCTTTTCAGGACTAACTCTCTTTCCTGGAACATTGCTTCCCTGCCTCTATGTTGCTAAGTTGACTGTTTCTCCATGTTTGTAGAAGAAATTATTTCCTGTACTTACTGAGCATTGACTATAAAACGAGGTTGTACCACAGACACTGTCTGCTGATGTGTGTGTTGTTTAAGATTTGAAATTCGGACCATTAGTATAGCTAATTCCTAACATGTTGCACTTAAGTAAGGATCAAGCATGATAGGTTCACTGTTCTCTCTAGTTCTTCTAACACATACTGTAGTTGTGAAGTATTTTGGTGATGATATAGGAATACATTCTGTTGATTGTTGTCTTCAAAGCAAATTGTTGCAGGTTGGGCAAATCGAAGCCGATATCATTATACAAATTTCCCTCAAGCTCATATTAGACAAAGCTTGTAATCGATTCACTCTCATTCTGTAATTAAGCCAATGGAAAATATTGACTTCAGGAATCAAAAAAGGATAAAAGCAGACAAATAGAAATATCAATTTCACACCACAAATGTAAATTTCACTTTCCAAAGCCAAGTCTTTTGAAATCACAGCAGACAATCCTAGTTGAAACGATTCTAAGAAAGGCAAAACAAAGTTCAAATATCCATTATTGATACAGAACATTGAGTAGAAGTTTGCTTCCGATTCACCAGCTGCTGCTGCCTATCTCCGCTCCCTTCTATGGATTCCAGTGCGAAGCAACCTTGCCTTGATTGCAAGTAGTTGTGTAATAGAATCTTTGATTCCCATTCTTTCACCAGGTGCTTCTGTAGAGCATGCAACTCCTATTTTAGTGAAAGAAACCAAACTCTCCAACATCTCTCTTTCCCTGTTCGGCTGACTTCTTGATCCCTCGTTGTTTTCACTAAGTTGTGCGAGCAAGCGAAAATCGAGAATCTCCTTCAAACGTTCAGGCAGTGCCATCTTGCAAAAATTGTGAAGGCTTAAGCCGCCATAAAACATACCATCCGTTGGTCTCCTTCCGGTGATCATCTCTAAGAGCAGAATCCCATAGCTGTAGATATCACCTTCTGGGGACACTGTCCCGCCCATGCCATATTCTGCCACAATTTATATAAACTCAATACTTCTTTTAATGCCAACCATTTGTTTTTAGCTCTCATTAAGAGTTGAGACTTGATATTTTGCATCTATATTACCTAAAAGTTTTAATGGCTTTTCAAAAAATTTTAACAATTTTAGCACATGCATGCTAGCTCAAAGTCAGAGAGAGGAATTGGGAACTTTTTCAAACAATTTTTTCAGCTTAAGAGTATGGAGAGGGGATATTGTGTAATATCTCATTCCATGTCCGATCTAAATCAATCACTGCAAGTAATTTGAGTTTAACTTTTGAGAGTCGCATGGCTTAGGTTTGAAGTTGTTGAGCTAGTGTTGAATGCTATAAATATATGGGGCTGGTTATCAAGACTAAGATTCTATAAAATGTTCTAATAAGTCAAAACATTTAAAAAAGTATAATAATCTGATAAAGCTTCTTTGAGGATTAAAAAAACATCTCATCAACAAACTTCAGAAAGATAAAGGAAGATATGAAAATTTTACCTGGGGGAACATAACCAATCGTTCCTTTCATCATTGAAGAACCAGTTTGATCATTACCCATGTTGTTTGTGTCGCTAGACAGGAGCTTAGCCAATCCAAAATCACTAACATGTGCAACCATGTCATCATCAAGAAGAACATTGGTAGGCTTCAGATCACAGTGGACAATTACCGCCTCGCAATTGTGATGAAGGTACTCTATTGCATTGGCTACATCTATGGCTATGTCTAACCTTTGAACAAAGTTCAAATACCTTGACTCATGTTGCTCATGAAGCCAACTGTCCAAACTACCATTAGGGATGAATTCGAAAACTAAAGCCTTGAAATCATTGCCTTGGTAATCAATGCTCGAGCAGGAAGTTATAATTTTGAGAAGATTCCGATGTCGAACTTTCCTCAAAGCCTTGCATTCAGCCGTGAAGCTCTTTGCAGCGCCACGGTTTTGAAGGTTCAGTACCTTCACTGCAACAGGTTTCTCTTGCTGATGAAGAACTCCTTTGTACACAGAGCCAAAACTTCCCACACCAATCGAGTTGGAAGATGCAAAACCACCAGTTGCTTGTAGAAGCTCTTTGTAGGATACCCGCAAGTAGCCATCACCAAACAAAGCAACAGGGATAAGCTTCTTTCCAGACCTATGTCTGCAGCAACGAACGAAAAGAAGCACGACCAAAATAGAGGCAATTAGAATGCCAAGGATCATACCAATGATGGCTTTGATCGACAAAGCAGTCCCCTTTTTCCTTGGCTCCTGATTAAAGCATTTTGGGAGCTTTATTTCAGGTATCCCTCCACAGAGATTTTTGTTCCCCACAACTAAAAATCCACTAGATTTATTAAAAACCCCTCCTTTTGGAACTTCACCCTCCAAGTGATTAAAAGAAAGGTTCAAACTGCTTAAAAATGGAAGTTTTTCAAGCTCATGTGGTATGGTGCCAGACAGGTTATTGCGGGAAAGATTTAAAATTTCAAGAGATTTCAAAGAGCCAAAAGAAAAGGGAATGCTACCTTGGAAGAAGTTTCCAGCCATATCAAGTGACCTTAATCCAGAACACTCGCCAAGTGTTTTTGGAATTTCACCAGACAATTTATTTTCATAAACAAATAATCCTACCAGGTACACTAGATTACCAAAATCTGATGGAAGGGGACCAGTCAATGAGTTGTAAGATATGTTAACCACAATTAAACTTTTAAAAGCACTAAATAATTGATCTGGTATACTACCTGTAAGTTTATTTTCGGCAAGAAACAAGCTTTGCATATTTTTGCAATTTCTAAGGGCAAGTGGAATTCTTCCTACAAAATTGTTACCAAATAAAACAAGATCAAACAATCGAGAGAGGTTGCCAATGAAGGATGGGATTTCACCTAAAAAGTTATTCCAACCAAGAAGCAATCTTTCAAGATTTGGAAGCTTCCCAATAGAAGTTGGAAGGGTGCCCACCAGGGCATTTCTCCTCATATCCATAACAATTAGGTTGACAAGATTACCAATCCCTTCAGGAATATCTCCCGAGATCTGATTCCACCCGATATAAAGCATGTTGAGCTGAATTGATAAATTACCTATGGATTCTGGCAACAGGCCACCTAATTGATTCAGTTCTAGATCCAAATATTTTAATAGGCTACAATTGCTCAAAGAAGAAAGAAAATCTAGGTCTCCTATTTTCCCATTTCCAAAGTAGTTGCCACCAATCTTGAACTCTTGGAGATTCTTAAGGTTTCCCAAATCGTTAGGAACAGATCCGTTAATACCATTCACAGAGATGTCAAACATCTCCAGATTAGACAAATTAGATATTGACATTGAATAGTTCCAATTAAATGATTTCCTCCGCTAGTAAAGTATCGAAGATTTGGAGAAAGAATGCCTATTACAGCTGCAAGACTTCCTGAGAAATTGTTCAAAGCCAAGTTAATCATTTCCAAGGAAGAAAGATTGTGAAATGAGAGAGGAAGAGTACCAGCCAGGTTGTTGCCACCGAGAAAAAGATTTCTCAAGTTTAAAGCCTTGCCCAGAGCATCAGGGATATTTCCCTCCAAATGATTATAAGAAACCGACAAATGCCACAATGATGAAAGGTTTCCTAAAGAAGATGCAATGCCCCCAACTAAATTGTTGGCAGCCAAGGAGAGTCTGATGAGTTTCGACAAATCGCCCAACTCGAAAGGAACTTCACCAGTGAGATTATTATCCGTTATATGAATCCGTTGGAGGTTTGAGCAATTAGCAAGCTCTACAGGGATTCTGCCATGGAGATTATTTTGAAACAGATCAAAAACACGCAGCTGCCTTAGGTAGCCAACTTCTTTGGGTATATTACCTTGCAATCTATTATCAGACAAATTAAGTCTTCTGAGGAAGGTTAAATTACCAATTGAAGGAGATAAGGACCCAGCTAGTTTCAAACCATCCAAGTCCAGAGCAGTGACCCTCTGGTGGCGACGGCCACATGTAACACCTTGCCACTCACAGAAGTGGAGAGAAGCATTCCATGAATGGAGAGGTCCTGCTCCTGCACCAACCAGCTGATCCTTTACAGAAAGCAAAGCTATTCTGTCAGTTTCGTTCCCCAGGGCCAATGTAAATTTCAGGGATCCTGGTGCCAATAAGCTGAGTATGATAACAAAGCAAACAAGCAACTTAACCATCTTCTTTGAAGAAAATTAGTTAGGGAGAGGAATTGAATTGGGCAATAAGCAGGTTTAACCGTCCATGTCCTCCCAAATTGGTTGGCTATAGGCCTAATCATTATAGCTGAAGACTATTCGTTTGCGCCAGCTGAAAATTTCATCCATGAGAGAGGAATTGAATTGGGCACCAAGCAGGTTTAACCTTCCATGTCCTCCCAAATTGGTTCGCTCTAGGCCTAATCATTATAGCTGAAGACTACTCGTTTGCCCCAGTTGGAAATTTCATCCATGAGAACTATACATACAAGTAAACGGACATGGAAAATCATAGTCCAATCGGAACGTTGACCAGAAATAAAATTGACTGTCAAAGTCTTCCACCCAAAAAGGACGGTTCTTCGCTGCAAGAAAACAGTCCCCCATAGATTAGAAACAGAACTTCGTCTTCTCTTTTGGACCAAGAACAGGAAATACACTAACAAGAATTAATAAAATTTTATGATTACATGAATCTTGAATGCATTTAGTACGACTCGTTTAACATTGATCACTTTTCATAGCTAGTCTGCAATTGGCTCAAGAGCTTGCAGGGTGAAGACTTCCATAACGAAAAGGGAAACTACGTTGCCTATACCAAAGTTTTATAGTACTAAATTATTACTATTAAATTAAATTTTCATAGCTTCTGAATCTATGATGTAAGAGTTGCATTAAAATAGTAACAAAAATTTCCAAACTATATGTTGTTTTGTAATTAAGTTTTTATACTTTTATCGTACTAAATTAAGTTATTTTTTTTATTTGTATTATTTGTGTCTAATTAATCAATGTCTATTCTTTGATTTTACCCTATTAAGTCCTTATCCCTTAAATAAAAGTAATGGACATTATATGCAATGATAGCTTTACGTGTACGTGAAATTTGTCGTGTCATGTGCTGAATAAACACAGCAAAAATTAATAATATAAATGTCATTTACTACATCACCGATTCTTGTTGTATTTAATCAATACATGTCATCAAATTTCATGTACGCAACAAGTGACAGTTATTGAGAATAATGTTTGTTATATTTTCCTCTACGAGATAAGAGCTTAATTAGATAAAATAAAGTACAAATGCTCAATTGGATATAAATAAAAAAATTAATTGAGTACAATAAAAATATGAAAATTCAATTACGAAAATATATATAGTTCAAAGTTTTTTTTTTATTATTTAAGTCCAAGAGTTATCATATTATCAATTTGTATAGATTGTACTTAATCAATCAAGCCAGCCAGAAAATTTCTCCATAATCCTATCTAATTTTCCGTAGTAAATCAACAAAGAGAAAAGCTACTTTAATCAACCCGGTACGATAGATACTTAATAATGTAACATAATTGTAGAATGTAGAATCCGGGACCTTTAACATTCTCAAATATAATTGAATTATAAAAAAAAAAAAGAAAATACCCTTTATTAGAAACTGCAAATATATGAACTAATTCATGAATATAAGACTTTATACAAAATATTTACTTGAAACCCACTTTAAAGATTGATGGTTGCATAATTGGCAGATAAATTTTAAAAAGGAAAACCGATCACAATGTCAGTCTGAACTCTGAAGCCCTTTCCTTGGCAATCTTCTGTGTTCATGTCACCTTTGAAATAACTAGAAAATGATCAAGAAACAGTTTTTCGTTACAAGATAAGAATTCAATTAGGTAAAATGAAAAAATAGATGCTCAACTTAACACAAATAAAAAAGAAGTTAATTGAAAACCATAAAAATATAATAATTTAATTACAAAAATGTATAGATTATACTTAATCAATCAAAGCAGGCAGGGAAATTTCTCCATAGTCGTACCTAATTTCCCAAAGTAAATCAACAAATAGAAAAGTTACATTAATCAAGCCAGTAAGATATATACTAATTTGATGTAATATAATTGTTGAATCGAAGACTTTTAACCATCTCAAATATGATTGAATTATCAGAAAATTGGCATCGTGAAGTGAATAAGTTGAAATTTTCATATGCAAGTATATGAAGTATATATATTATTTATCCATGCTAGCAGTACTCTCATCTAAACACTTTTAATAGAGTGCATTAGTGCTAGTGTCATCGCCCTAATATTGGTATGTAATTTTTTTTCGAAAAATGAATTTTACTCTCAAAAAGAAATAAAAAAGGGTTTCATCTTGTGAGACCTCGACCTTTATAGGCTCATAACTAGATATAGACGTAATAACACGGGCTAGGGGTAGTTTCGTCATTTTTTTAGTAAGCCCCTAAAAGTAAGTTTTAAAATATATTAAGGCCTAAGTAGGCCTAAGGCATAAATGAATGACAAAAATATAGGTAAAATGACAAAGGAAATAAAAATGATGATGGTTTCCACGGTAGGGGCAAAATGGTCATTTTTCATCTCAAGTCAAAATTTTTAAGTTTTTGCGAACCCAAGCATTTCTAAACCATTATGGACTTTGTTTCAATGTCAAAAGAGTAAAAAGATTGCATAAAGGATTGAAGGACAACAAGCTAACTTGTTGAGGGCATTTTGGTAATTTAAGTGGAGTGGATAAGCTTGAGCTATAAATATCTCTTTCTTCCAGCAGCTTCTTCATTCTCCAACAAATTTTTCTTCTTCTTCTTCCTCTCATCTCACGTTGCTTTCATCCTTCATGAAAGCTTGATATGAAAGCTCCATAACCTTCTATCACGACCCAAATTTCGAACCATGACCGGCGCAAGGGCCCAATAGACGTAGTCCATTAAGCCCAAGCAAGCCTATTAATCTGACATGTTCATTATTCCATCATAAACTGCTAAGTCATATTTCATAACTTAGAATCAAAATAATATTAAACATTGCCACCTCATATTGGCATACCAAACAAGTGTATATACATTATCTACAATATGTATCTTAATAATTTACATTAGGTTTGTCTATACACAACAAAAGAATACTTGACTTCCAGCGGAGGGACTTGGACGAATGTATATCTACTGAATGCTGAGACACCTACCAGAAGATGGATACAAGTCTACAAGGACACCTCATCCTAGTTATCGGCTGTCTCGTGATCTGAAAACATGAAGTTGAAAACGGTGAGTATAAACCCAGTGAGTGAACAAGGAAGGGGACAAGCAACAACAAGGGAGAATTTAAAATCATGATGCACTTGTTTCAAAACAATGCAATTTAGTTCCATTCAGATTAAAAACACCTCATCAAGCCCTTAAATGATTAATCATTTGAAAATCATAAACTCATACATAACGAACCATTTGAAGAATGAAAGCTTCAATGATACGCAAGCAAGTCAAATACGATAACGAATCTTCGCTGCAGCGGAAAGGCATTCTCGCTGCAACGACGTTGGGATTAAGTTATTAGCCGAACGAGGGTTTTTCAACTGACCGAGGGTTTCCCACTAAACCTCCTCATTTAAAACTTAACTCATATAGTCCTTAATGTTGAAAGTCCATGCTCAGATATGGTAGTAAAGAAGTGAAAAATAGGGTAGCAATTGGATAAGACAAAAGACAAAACAGAAAGTTTTTTGCTGCAGCGAGATTTTAGTCATAAAATAGAAAGTTTCTCACTACAGCGAGAATGAATCTCGCTGCAACAAAAATGGATTCTCACTGCAGCGAGTTTTCGGCCAGCCTACCCTTTCAAAACCCAAGAGTTTCTCGCTGCAGCGAGAAACAGAGTACCAATGAAAAATTTTCCCTTTTTCCCAAGAAAAACCACCCTACTGAAATGTCCAAACCAACATGAAACACATAACAATTTTTCAAAGTTTAACATATCAAGTTTCACATGCATTACAACCATATACCATTACTCATTAATTTCTTATATCACACATATTTACATATGTATAGATGTATACGTATACCCATCATCATCATGCACACCATCCCATCATCATCATACACACCATCACATCATCATCATCATCAGCTCATACGCACTCCCTACTCGCACATGGCTGGATCATCACCGGGTTATGCGCACTCCCTACTCGCACATAATCGGGTCATTCTCGACTTATGCGCAGTCCCTACTCGCACATAACCGAGTCAATATAATTACACAACACTATACTCAAACATATATGTATATCAAGATAATGCTGCAACATAGAGATCCATGATAACCACATGTCATAACATAAAATTGATTCATCAAAGGCTTGTTCCCAAGGTACTTGTTTTAACAAAAGTTGTATAGAATCATTCAAATACTTTGTACAAAACGATCATATTCCCAAAACGATTTTGATAAGCAGTCCACTCACAAGTATATTGTTGAGCCTTTAGCTGACTCTAATTCCCTTAATGATCCAATTGGGATGATAGGGCATCGTTAGAACCTAAAATCACATTAGCAGCAACAATAGGTCAATTCACATACTATAAACCCTAAAAGCTATCCTTTAGCTAACCACTTTAAATGGCTATCTATGTTCACTATCTTAAACACTATAAAGTGGATGAACATCCTCAACAATAAAATAGCTTATAATCTTAATTACTAGCCATTATCCACAGTTAAAAATCAAGCTTGGTTCATCACTCACCCTAGGGTTTCTTTGTAGTTGAATTCTCTTCCAATAGCTTCCAAATCAAATGGGTAATTCTCTTTTTCTCTCTCTAGAATGCCCAACTAGTGAGAGAAAGTATGAAAATAAGATTTATCAAGGGTTTTAAGGAGAGAGAGTGGAAGAATACAAGGGTTCTATTCATAAGGGCACAAAGGTATCAAAACTAGACTAGAGAGAGAAAAGCATGCAAGCTCCATATCAAGCTTCCATGGAGGTTGAAAGCAACGTGAAAGAGAATGAGGAGGAAGAAAAAGAAGAAGCTGCTGGAAAATGGGAGAATAAGCTGCTAGAAGAAAGATATTTATAGCCAATCTTATCCATTCCACTTAAATTACCAAAATACCCCTCCACCAATTAACTTACTCTCCTCCAACCCTTCAATAAATCTTTTTACTCCTTTGACACTGGGACAAGGTCCATAATGGTCTAAACATAATCGGGTTCATGAAAACTTAAAATTTTAACCCGAGGTAAAAAATGACCATTTTGCCCCTACCGTGAAAATATCAAAATTTTTGTTTCCTTTTCATTTCACCCCTAATTTCATCATCCATTTATACCTTAGGCCTACTTAGGCCATAATATTGTTTAAAATCTTACTTTTATGGGCTTACTAAGGAAATGATGAAATTACCCATAATCAAGGATATCGCGTATTTTACTAACTATGAGTCTATAAGGGTCAAGGTCTCACACTTTTCTCAAAATAGCTCCAATTTTCAAGCTTTTGTGCACTTTTGCATAGAACCCTTGTACTCTTTCACTCTCTTACTTTAAAACCCTTGAAAAAAATCTTATTTCCATACTTTCTCTCACTAGCTAGGTGTTTAGAGAGAGAAAGATGGACCTTCAATAATAGCTTGAAAGTTTTTGGAAAGAATTTCAAATACAAAGCTACCAAGGTGAGTGATGAATTATAATTGATTTTTAGTATTGAAAATGATTAGTGTTTAGACTTTGGGTGTTTTGGTAGTTGAGGTTGTTCATTCACTTTAGAGTGATTAGGATAGTGAACATAAATAGCCACTTAAATGGTAATTGAAAGCTAGCTAAAAGAAAGCTTTTAGAATTTATAAGTATGTGAATTGACTTAATGGTGATGCTAATGTGATAATAGGTTCCAACAAAGCCCCATCGCCCCATTTGGACCATTAGCGAAGTTAGAGTCGACTAAAAATTCAACAAAATACCGGTGAGTGAACTTGCATTTCAAAATTTGTTTTGGGAGATATAATTACATTTGTATGACACATTTGAATGATTTATTTCAACTTTTCTTTAAAGATATGAGTTGGGGAACAAGCCCTTGATAAAATATTTTGATGTTATGAAAAAATGTAAAATGTGTAAAAGGACGGACCTATGTGCTCCTATACCGTATTGATATATATATATATATATATATATATACAAATAATGTTGTGTAATGATATTGACCCGGCTATGTGCGAGT